>NC_065524.1:38162481-38169430 GCF_006386435.1 Epinephelus moara | reverse complement strand
GCATTTTGCTGCACTCCCCGATTTTGTTTTTATACTGCCAATGCTGAAAAAAGACTGATTGGGCTTTCCTGCAAATTTGCACAATTCCTGTTTAAAAAGGGCTTTAGAGTGACAATAATGAAAGTTAAGTCAGCTGAAGTTCGAGTAGGGCAGGCAAGTGGGGTGGTGAATGGGTTCAGCAAACATCGACTTACACCTGGGAGGGCAGTGTTTGCTTCCTGTAAGGTTGTAAAGCCAAACCCTGTTAGTTTTTGCTAAACCCAACCACGTGCATTTGTTGTTGAAGGAAAAACAAAAAAAGGTCAATTTGTCATGTTGTACCAATTTTTATTTTTGAGTCCAGACTCTATCTAAGAAAAGCAGTCAGAGAAAACATACCTCCACCAAGGCTATACAAAGTTCTCAAGTTCTTGGATCCAGTTCTGTACCATCATTTTTTTTTTTAAATTTGAGCAAGCGATGGAGTTGAAAATGTTTTAAACTTTCTCAACATGCAATGTTCAGAAATCCTAGTTTTTCTGGCTCTTCACCAGAAACTAATCACATAGCCTTTGGCATGTGGCCAACATATCTGAGACACTTCACTGGGTTTTCTTCTTTTTGGAGATGCTGCTAACAATCTAACACATAACAACATGACCTACTTGGTAATACAGACTGTCAACATTTCGTAACGAACACATCATTTGAATTGCATCCAGTAGTTCAACAACTACTGTAGTTTTATCTTACAACAGAGGGTTAAACAATCAGTTTGGGACACAGGGATGCGTCTGTGTCTACATAATGTTTTAATGAGGAAGTTAGAAAATGGGCCCTTCTCTCAGATAGCGTATTCCTTTAACCTCCGATGACCCCAAAAAGACGGCTTTAGTATGCATGAGCCCCGGCAGAAATGATTATGTCTGCGTTGTTTTCTCCGTCTTGACAATCTGAGGTTTGAACTGGCGACCTTCAGGTCACAGGCTCTCTTTTGAAAGAGAGAATTGTTATTATATTTGTTGAGACTTGTTGTACTATACGAAGACTTTATCCTGAACTTTTTTGTTATGGAATTTGTTTGTCGTCATGTGGAATAACTATTAAATCTCTTTTTCTTGAGGATATTGGTTTTGTCTACAGCCTGTCTTTATTGTGTGCCTCCACTGCACTGTACTCAAAGAATTAAGAAGACAAAGAATGTGCTCCTCCAGGCAGCAGTTTGCAAAAAACACCTTTCATAACAGAGATGCACAGAAGCATATCTCTATTTTGATAGAGAAACCAGGATGACGGAGGATGTGTGCTGTGAAGGTAAAGATGTAGAAGCTTTTTGTTTTTCTCCCTGAACAGTGAGGCATATGTGTGTGTGTGTGTGTGCATTTGTTGATTGGCTGTAGACAGCTCCTAGTCTCCTGATCCCTTTTCTCTTCGAACAATGTGGAGATAGAGAGAGATACTGAGAGCAGTGGGAGATGAGCCAGGTGAAGAAACACCGTCTTTGACACTTATGACTGATTAAATGTTTACTTTCCATAGACGTAGCCAGCAAAATCACACAAATGTGACTCTTTCCATTAATAATATTTCTGTAGTATTTATTATCTTCATCATGTTGCTGCAGCTGAAGACAGAAATCGTTGGCTGATGTGTTTTCTGCTGGCAGGGAAACCAGGAGGGAGGAGAAAATCCCAAACTTTCACAATGTTTTCATTCCATTTCACTCACACATCGTCGCCGTCTTTCTCTTTCCCACACTTCCCGTTTATGTGATAACTGTGTTAAAGTAGTGTTTTTATTGCCTAACCGTACAGCACGCCTTCTTTGAGTAAGAGAAATGCCACAAGTTCTCAGAGTCCTATTGTTAAATTGGTTTAGCTGATTTTCGGGATTTTTTTTTTCCACTTTAGTGACTGCTCAGACGTTTAGAAGTGAAATGGTTTACAGAGACCACGGCAGTTCAGCATCCAGATGGAGGCACTTGTTGGATCCACAAATCAGACAGGATAAACTGAATGAATTCGTGTTATTGGTAGTCAGCTAATGCTGCCAGTTAAGGAGCATAGTATTATGAATAACACAGGGTTAACAGTCTTAAACTGCAAGTCATTCTCTCTTCCGAATTGACAAATACTGATGCTTGGTCTGTGGCCCTCAGTGTCTGATACCAATGCACTGAGGCACCTTCTTGCATTTGTATAAGACATACCAGGCTGAGTCATTATCAGACGCCCTGAGCAACTGACATAGTGTAAAGAGTGAGGAAGTCTGTGCACAAAGGAAATCTGGGTGGATGGGTTGGTCAAACAGACACAGGACTTTCCCCACTCTTTGACCATTCTTTGTATCTCATGTAAAGCCAAAAGTCATTTTACACCCAACCATGATGTTTTTCTAAAGCCAAGCAAATACTTTTGTGTAAATCTAAAAAAATAACTTACCAAACAAATTAACTAATTAAACAAAACTAATTATCACTGATTAACAAAAGAAGTTTAACTGCATTGGAACTTTATGTTACAATGGAAACTGACACACCGTTGCTGACACGTCCAAAACTGATGCCAGAGGGGTATCTAGAGCATCATAGTTTGACGCAGCGACCAAGCATCTGCATCTGACTAGTTACACCTAGAAGCACATGATTGGAACCGCGCTTGGTGTTCACATTGACAGCATTGTTGCTGCAGTGCTGCTGTGGAGCTGCATGTTGCTGTAACTACTGTATTACACGACAGCAACCTCACTGTCTGCTAGATGCCACTAAATCCTGCACACTAGACTTTTGGGAGATAAACAGAAGCAGCAAATAACATCATGGTTTACTGTGATAAGGCAAAGACACCTGTCAGTCAGGTAAACATTGACTACGTTTACATGCACACCATATTCCTGTATTATTCGGAATATCAGTTGTGAACAAGTCATGTAAACATGTGCATAACCCGATTAAGCTCATATTCCGGTTGGAGAATATTCCGAATGAGACCCCTGGCATATGCCTGTTTTAACCAGAATATTGTGACATGTATACACCTTAATCAGATAATGCCCCGTACCGGAATATTCAGTAACGTCTGCGCATGCTCGATTCGCAAGAAATCCTGGGTTGTCGGTGTTGTTATGGTTATGGCGAGCAGGGAGAACAGCAGAACTGGATTCGTACCTTCATCCACAGACTGCGGGAGGCTCTGGCTGGCGTGAACGGCATAGGCTGGAAGGAAAGGTCCATACACTCGTTGGCCTTTTCTTCTTGCTCTCGTCTTCCATTGTTGAGGACAAAATGTTGTGGTTAAGTTGTGGTGCAAAAGCGCAAGTAGGACAACACAGGGGTATGTCGGAAACAAACATTACAGCTTTGGTTCATCGTAAACACAACTTCTTCTTCTTCTTCTGTATTTCCAGCAGACCAGACGCCCATCGGCGTATCGCTGCCCCCCGCAGGTTGAGTGTTGCATTAAATAAGAGCGTTTCTGGTAGGCCAGTAGCCGGGGGTCTTTTCTGGAATACGCCGAAACACGGGAATATGTCAATTAACATGTAAACTGAATATTCCAGTTGCTGCAGCACGTATAAACACCTTATTTGGAATATTACCTTAATCAGAATATTGACCTTAATCGGAATATGGTGTGCATGTAAATGTAGTCAATGTATCTGTGCTGTAATATTTCCTGAATTAAACAAAACAGAACAAAACACTTTCATTTATTTGTCTGGGCACAGACGGAGCAGCAGAACAGCAGTGAAAGTGGAAGTTAACCATTCATTGCACTGGGTCTTAAAGAAGTGGCAACCTCCATGGCTGAAAAAATGAGGCCAATGTGGAAGTGCCAGAAACTACAGTTCATCAAATGGCCACTTGAGGCTGACTCCAAAACAGAGTAGATCCCAATAGACCCTGAAATTACAATGCCAAACGTCATAGCAGAAATAACCATGTGGTACAAGAAACAGTTTTGGGCTTGAGTTTTTCTTGCAATTTATCAAGGCCCAAAGTTACACACATATTTAAGGGCATGGCTGCTTTGAGTGACAGGCTGTTTGCTAGGCATCACCACAGTCTGTGAGTCAGATCTAACCCTCGCTCCTCCACAGCTCCAACCTCTCATGTAAATACGGTCACTTCTGGCTCCAAAAAAACAAACAAAATAGCTAATTTGATGCTTTAAAACAGCAGTCCACAAACCAGTGAGTGATGTCAAAGTTGTCTGTGGTATAAAAGTTGCCCTCTTCCATCAGCCTGATCTGATCCGCTCTGATCAAATCGACTGATCAGTTATCCAACCCACTGTTCAAACTGTTAAATGCAGACCTCTCAGTTTAACATACAGACAGAGAAAACGGATTAACTTTTAGAGAGTTAACTAAAACACTGGTACTTTTGAAAAGGTTTATTTTTTGCCGTGACTTCTTTGTTCTGAAAGCATCTATTGACCCTCAGAGGAATCTGAATGTGCTCCTGCACAGTGGGAGGTGGTGAAGACCCAGTAAATACAAAGATAATTAGCTTCTGAAGAAACACACTAAAGAGACCAAGCTGGTGCTCCTTGAAGTGCTTATATTATATACAAATGTGAGTATATCTCTTTCCTGTGATCAGTGTGAATGTGGACTTGAACAGGACTTCTGTGCTGCTTTGTTTCCACAGAATAGGTATCAGGTGATTAATTGCTAACTGTGTATTAAGGCTTGCTGATCACTGTCTGCCCTTTATTTGATCAAAGATCACTTACTGCAGCATCTACCTCTGATTCATAATGTTGCAACCATCCAACACACCTGTATCTGACCCCTTCAGTTGCATAAAATCTTGTCTTAATTTGATCCAATCACATTCAGTGTTTATATTTAGGCATTTGTTAATTTAATAACCTTTGTTTAAAGCACGGCAGCTGAGCGCACCAGTCAGCTTGGATGTCTGAGGTTAGAATAAATTAAGCTCTACTGACATTTTCCTCCCAAGAAATCTACTTCTGCCTAATATGCTTTTGGTACCAGTAATATCCCTTTTTCTGTAGTCCTTTGTGTTTGACATTTTAATAAAGCGCTGTATTGTTAGAGCACACTCCCACTCTCCTTCTGTCTCTCCTCGCTCTTTCATGCTCACACTCTCTTTTATGTTGTGCTCTGCAGAGATTTTCGTCAGCATATTGTTGTATATAAGATCAGTTCTCACTGACAGGGAGAAGAAGAGGAAGGAAAGTCATATGGAGGCACGCAGAAAGACATTTTGTAGGGAGGTGGATGCAGAGAGAAAGCGAGAAGGAATGAATGAAAGCAAATGATATGTGACTGATGAGAGCTGGTGAGAGTGTAGGCTGCTCATACAAAGCTAAATGGAGAGCGAGGTGAGCCAGAATCAGCCAGCATGGTCTCCTCAAAACCCTGTTAAATTACCTTAAAAGCTCTACCAATATGGACAGTGTTACTGGGTCATCTTGGCTTATCACAAATATATGGTATCAGGGGTCCATGTCATTGGTTCGACAGCCCATTGGTTCGACATCCCATTAGTCCGACTGTCCGCGGTGCTGAACGGCTCGCGGCGGGCGTATGGTGCGCCGTGACCGGCTTGAGGCGGAGCAGGCTCACGGCTTATGTGTTTGTCACTTTCTTTTTCATTCTAACCCACACCATGATCTTTTCCTGACCCTAACCAAGTGGTTTTTGTGCCTAAACCTAACCAGACCTTAACCACAGGGCATCATGATGATTTCGGAACGGACTTCGGAACAATGAGTTTAATATGGTCGGAACAATGGGATGTCGAACCAATGGGCTGTCGAACCAATGGGCAGTTCCCTGGTATCAGTGAAGGAACAAAAACTTGCAAAACATGAATGCTAAAGATATGTTCGAGGTTATTTTGAAACATAGACATGAAAAAAAAAATATACGTACCACGACAAAAACACACTGGGTAAGGTTCGGGTAAGATCATGATTTGATTTGATATTGAAAAAGTAATCGTTCTGTTTTTGGGATCGTACACATGCCTCATCTTTAACCACCTGGAAATCTCGAGGTCAGGTGCTGGGCAATACTCTGGTGCCTTTTTTATGCCAGCTTTCAAGAGTGTGGTGGCAGGTTGCGTCTGAGGTTGCTAAGCAGCCTTAAAGGCACCATATCTCAGCCTGCTTCCCTGAAGTCCTGAGCGCAGAGCTGATCTTCTTCCAGGTGCTCTGTAGAAGTATGTAGGCCTATCACCCTGGCAGCCCTGCGCTAAAATTATCAACTTTTCTTTATTTAACACAGACTGATACATATTTGGAAGAAGGCAAAGATCTCCACATCTGTCGGCTGTGACTGGTTGGTCCTCTCATATGACATGCAGCGTGCGCTGTTACACTCCAAAAGTAGAACTCAGTTTATCTGAGGACATAGCCATTGAACCCTGAAAACCAGGGGCTCGGGAACGCGTTCATGCTGCGCAGCATTGCTCTGGCGTTTGAGCACACGAGCTCACTATTGCAGTACTATACTACAATACATATTATAATCTGTTATACCTTGCACTGTTATACTATTATAATGCTATAGTATATTTATACCCTATAGCATGTTATATTGTTGCAATATACTAAATATTATGTCAACCCATTCTCATCCCCAGGGAGTCAAATACAGCTGCTGAGCGTCTGATTCAGACACACAGTGCACCCTTTAGCATCTGCATGAGATGCACAGGGCTTTCAACAAACTCCAGTGTAAATACATCTGTGGCAATAATGTAGTACTAGTACATACCCACTGAGTGCACAGTTGCCCACGTACAGTTTCACATGGTGTGTGTTTGGGACACAGGTCATAGGAAGTTGCAGATTAAATAGTCAACTGAACCCATTAAGAAGAGCAATGTATTCAGACAGAGTTTTTGTGAATTTGATAGTACGATTGCTTTATTGAAAGTACAGTAGTACCATTGCCAATAGTGGAATAGTTAGTGGGCTAAAACTGTACATTAGTA
>NC_065524.1:38157879-38162119 GCF_006386435.1 Epinephelus moara | reverse complement strand
GGAAAATCTATATAAGCGGAAGTTATGGGTTCTTGAGGCAAATGTGTTCCTCATGAGGAGAGGCATCTCTGTGCAAAGTTTCATGTCTCTATGACATACGGGGCATGAGATATGCCCATTCAAAGTTTGACATTTCAATGGGTTGCTACAGCGCCCCCCTTTGGCCAATTGATGTAATATTGCTTCATTGGCATCCCCCCATGACCCTCTACCACTGTGCCAAATTTCACATGGAATGACCAAGTCAGTGAGGAGAAAAACGTGGAGCAGAGTTTTCGTCATTATATAGTAAGATAAGAGTGAGAAAGTCCTTGTCAGGTGGGAGAGACGGCTGGTGGATGCGTCAAACAAACACAGGACTTTCACCCAGGAGGCCACTGTGTGTTGCCTGTGTGTAACCAAAAGTTAATGATGAGGGTTTGTTTTTTTTATACTATATAAAGTTGTTGGTGTCACATGACATACGTGCCAATTGACATGAGGGTGGCTGTGGTTCAAACCCATTAGCCGTGAGACCAATACATTCTTTCTCCCAATTTGTCAAATGTCGCTGTTTGGTCGGTGGACCGTCATGTCTACATATGACGCTCTAGGTGTCCTTGGTGTATCTGTTGTTGACGCCCCAGGACACTGGGTCAAATTATGCATGTTACATGCATTGTGTCTTTTTAAGATACACTTCTGTTTTCATGGGAAATATACAGTTTCTTCTAATTAGATACAAACAATCTCTCCCAGGAAACACCAACTTTCACCCTGGAGACTGGTGTTCGCTTCCCTTTTGAGTGTAAATCCAAACCCTGTTCTTTCTTTTCCTGAACCAAACCACGTGCTTTTGTTGTTGAAGGAACAAAAATGTTAATCTGCAGTGTTGAACTGAGGCAGTGCTTTTTTTTTTGAAAGAGACTGTGTGAAACTGTACATTTCCTGTGGAAACGGAAGTGTTTCTGAAGAAAATCAGAAGCATATGTTGAATACAGACAATGCATGTAACAGGCTGAAGTTGACACGGCGTCCCAGAACGTCAACAACCAACACACCCAGGGTACCTTGGACGTCATATGTGGACGTGGGAAGTCCATGACCAAATGTCGATATGTGACAAGGTCAGAGTGAGAATTTGTTGTCTATTAATCACACCACTCTCATTTTAATTGCAAGAATTTATTTTTTAACCCATTTTTATTTTAGTTTACTTACCTCTTGTTGATTGTCTGTCTCTTTCTATACTTACTGTATGTTTGTCCTTGTGCTGCTGCAACAAACGTCCATGCTGGGGATAAGAGTTTATTTTTTTTGTAGATCAAATAGTTTAATAATAATAGTTCCTGCCGTGGAAAGCAGGGCATTCAAACATGCTGTAAACACTAAATGAATATAAAAAGTATTTGCTTTGAGCTGTAAAGAATTTCTGTCTTCAGCTCCGTCAAATAAGTTCCTTCCTGATCATGTATGAAACGTCTAAAATCATTAGCGAAGCCGTTTTTTCTCTCAACCACAACGTAAGATGCTCATTAACAAACTGTATTCATTGCCCTTATCTTCTTACATGACAGACAAGTGAAAATAATTGACTCTATCGTCACTTCCATTGTGGAGGAACATTATCTCCACACATTTTAACATGCTCCTTTTGTGAAATTCTGTGACAGAACATTGAGCAGACGCTGGAGGCAGTCGGCAAGAAACGGAGCTCTCCATCGCCGCAGCGGCAGATAAAGTAATTAACCCAGATACAGTTCGTTCTGCTGGCGGTTCATTTTCCAGGTATTCCTACCAGCCCGCGCTTTTCACTGTTATGGTTACAGAGGAAGTAATTAACAGACATACAGAGGGAATACGACTATATTAGATCCTGGATGAGTGGTCCTTTGGGACAGTTTGTTCTCGTTCTTTCACTCTCTTTTCTTTTCCGCTCACACACACACACACACAAACTTTCTTCATCTACCTCTATTCTGTCTCTCTCTTTCTCTTTCTCGGTCCCTGTCTTCTATTCTGTATCTCCTCCGATATTCCTCCCTCGTTCCATCTCCTCTTTCTCATCCCCGCCTCGGGCCATCCTCTAACTGCTATGATGACTTCATTTTCTGGGCTGAGGGAACTTTCTTTATTAGCCAGTCTTAATGGTTCTTTATGATGGCCTAGATACGACAGTCAGTCTCCACAATGCACTGCCTGTGCGGCTGTATTTAACATGACTATTAGTCTGACAAGTCCACAAGTGGTTGACTGAACAGGCGTCTTTGCACAGTCTTGTTTCTTTGCACATTTTCCACACATTCTTCTACAGTCTGTCTCATTTAATGTGTTTTCTTTTATCTGTTTTGCATCTCTTTTTTCTCCTCACGCTGGTCCCCTCCCGTCTCTCTGGGTCTGCGTACGGCGAGCATTAGCCTAACAACTCTATAAGTGGTTGTGTCTGAATCCAGGCAGGCAGCTCAAGGATCGACTTCCTCATCCACTCCTGAAACGTTGCTGCGTTTCCATCATCGTCTTTGCTCTCTTTCTAACCCACATTCATTATCTGTCATCTGTCTCCATTCAGAGTCACGCTCCATTATACAAGACCTACAAGACTGTATTTAACTTGGATATTAGGCTGTCAAGTCCAGCACTGGATACATGAATGGCAACACAAGATAGAGTTCTTCTCACTTTTATTGCTTCGCTCTTTCCTCCTCTGCTGCTGCTGTGGAGGAGAGTTTTACCCAAAATGAAAATTTAAAGAGATTTTTTTAAACTTCAAACCAAACTCAAAGGCTACAAAGAAAAAAGTCAATTAAATATTGAAATGACAAAGTGGGATCGTTAAAACTACTACAACTACTTCAGTGGTTTACAGTGAAAACTGCAGGAGAAATTTCTAAATTAAAACATGAAAGACGATAATATGAATATGAACTCATGATATTTGATGGTGTGAATATTTATTTTATGACCCTGTCGTCTGTATTTGATAAGTTGCATACATCAGGTGCAGCCTGTAGATGAATGTAGTGAAGTAAAATCTACATTTACCTCAAGAATGCAGAAAATACTCAAAATTTAAAGTCATGCCTGAGCTCAGTACAGATACCAGAACCTGCAATAAGACTGCTGGAGGTCCTAAAAGGCCCTGAAGGTTCCCGGCTGATCAAAGCGGGATTTATCCTTCTGTGTCGAATGTGCTCCTCTCATAGCCAATGCCACAGCCTGACATGCACCTCTCAAGAAATGTCACGATATGTTGTGGTGACACAGACCTCCTGTGTATTTCTGTGAGCTGAAACCATTTCCCTCTGTGGAAACTTTTCTTTACTTTCATTTCACAGATAAGAAACAATAAACTGTGAAGACAATAAAGCCTCCACAAAATGGTATTGTCAGTCTCATGTGAGATTTATCCTGGTGCCACATGATTGGAGAAATCATATGTTTCTGTTTGCTGCAAAGTCAAATGTTAAAGGCCTATGCTAATGACATTAGCATGTTGTATTTGTGGGGAAAACGTGTCCAGGAAAAGACAAGTGTTTGTCTGTGAATGCTGCGAGTTATAGTGAAGCCAGTTAGTGTTTTTGTGTTTGAAAGTGTCTCCAACAAGCCTTGTTTAATGTGTGTTCAACGTATTTTTAGGTGTGTTTTGTATCAGTCAAACTTTACAGCACTTCACAGAAACCCCGCCGCCAACTGGTGTTTCTGCAGAGCAACACAGATACACCACCACATGAGTATGAATGTTCACAACGGTGTAGGCCACATGCTTAGGCTCCGTACAGGGCCACCACACAACTATTAATCTGCAATGTTCTAAAAACCTGCTGGTGCACACCAATGCATCTAGATGAGACGATGTATCATCTCTAGTCAACAACTCTCTGTACTTCCGTTCTGATTTGCAGCTTTTCAGACTTATTTTTATTTTGTGGCTGAATATAATTTGTAGCTTCTTAGAATATGAATGAGGATAGTGATAGTGAGATCAGTCAGTCAGTCAATGACAATATGTGTGTGTGCGACCGACTGTCTGACACTGGCACACTGTGAGGACAGAAACAGAGGGGTCGTTGGGGAAGGTGGGGCAGCAGGCCAACACGCTGTCTGCAGTCATTAGTACTTTTTAGACAGGAGTTGTGCAAATTTGCAGGAAAGCCCAATCAGTCTTTTTTCAGCATTGGCAGTATAAAAACAAAATCGGGGAGTGCAGCAAAATGCCGCCTACCTACTTTTGTTTATACAGAATGCGCCTTTTTCGGGGCAA
>NC_065524.1:38127975-38157869 GCF_006386435.1 Epinephelus moara | reverse complement strand
CTCGCTAATTCCTGCTATCAGCTGTTTCCTGTTTATCCACCGCCAGTGGCTCGCACGTGCGGCGTCATCAACAGCCCCTCCCATGAAGGAAGGCCGCCTCGGTCTGTTTAAACTAAAAGGGTTCCACCAATATGTCTACCCTACGAGGCGGAAAATTGGGCACCTCGGATCAACTCGCCAATCTGGCTCTGTGTGTCTAAACGCTCGCAGCTTGCCGGCAAAACGGCCCAACATTTGCGGGAAATCTGGCAGTGTAAAAGGGGCTATTTTGACTTGACTAGCAGACTTCACTACAAGCTTTCTAGTCTTTCGATCACTTAAAGTGCTTTTTTACACACGCATTCACTGGTGGCCGAGGCTACCGCACAAGGCGGCACCTACTACACAGCTTTAACACACTCACACACCAATGGAACAGCCATTGGGAGCACTTTGGCATGCGGACTGGAGGAGCTGGGGATCGAATCACTGATGTTCCAATTAGTGGATGACCCGCTCTACTTCCTGAGCCACAGCCGCCCCTGTACACGTTGTAAGCTTGTTGTTAGCTGTGTCGTCAACCCTCTGTTAATGTAGCATTACGTTAGCTACCTTGGTAACATTAGTGTCAACATGTTGTTGTTAACTCACCTTGTTAAAAAGCGCCTTGCCACCACTTTTATGCTGAAGAAAAACTCAGTACAGGCCCTGAGTCAGTAGCGGTGAGGGTCCTGACTGTTTCATCTTAATCACAATAATAGTTTTCCTGTCTCTACCTGTCTCTGTCGCATACTGAATGATGTAGTAAAGATTTAAGCAGCAACCATCTGTAAGTTGCCATAAATCAATACCTAAAAATCACAGATGTCAGTCAGTGTTGTTGGCACATCAGCAGTCACAGGTACACCGACAAAAATACACTTCAACACCTCCATGTATGTGGAAAAAACAAGCTTCACGAGATTACGGCAAGCCTTTTGTGTATTTCTGTTTCTTCTATTCTGTCCACCTCACGTATCTTCTGTATGTGATACACAAACATTAACCTGCCAGCAACAGGTGTCAGAATCTGTGCGAACACAACCAGACTTGTTTCTCTCAGCTTCCTTTCTTCACCTCCATTACGCTCCTCTCCCCCTCTTCCTGTCTTCTCTCTCCCTGAGGCTGCTTTTAATTCTTAATAATTCCAAAAAGCTGCTTTTGAACCAATGAGACATAAAGCTGACTTCCTTTGGCTGCGAATTACTGTTCATTTATTGATTTTTGAGTTTTCTGGTCTTTACTTGTACAGTGTGCAATGTAAAGAGTGGGGGGAAGAAATGACAGCATTAGAGGTAGATATACTTGGCCAGTAGCTTATATCTGGATATATCATACCTTTGACAATAAGAAACCATCCATGCTCCGACTGCTGTTATTGTTTTCCGAGCTGCCAGCATCCCCTTCACCATCCTGACGACTGTGACCCCTGACCCCTCACACAGTTTCTCCTAGTTTTCCAGATAGCTATCTTGGCCAACCCTGAAAGGTAATCAATTAATATGTGTGTGGATCTTTTCTTTGCTGCGTACTGCGGACCGTAAGTGAAAAGTGGAAATGAGAAATGTTCCCCTAAGCCCTGAAACCAGTCCTGTAGCTGTCCAAACACCCTGCACCCCAACACCAAAATCTCAGTCCACATCGACACCTTCTCCCCTGCCAGTGAGCGTGAGTTTGAAACCCTCACAGTGACGTGATAGATGGTTTTTTTCCCCACTGACTCAAAGTCCTCCAGCTCTGGGGTCCTCCTCACCCAGCCACGCCCCAACAGCAGGAGAGACAGCCAGAGAAGGAAAGACATACTCATGTTCATCATCCCACTGGTCGGACAGAGTACAGTCAGAGGTTTGGTCTGCTCCTCTATGCGGGTACACACAGTGAATACAATGTTGCCTTTTTGCTAAAAGACCGAACGACCTTTGGTCACGATCCATAAGAGGAGCTGAGCTCTGACTTCTCTGATTCTCCTCATTGACACATCCAGATTTTTGACCTTGCATCCTCAATAATTTAGCCTCCCAGCGCACTGTATTGATGAAGCTGCCACTTACAAAAGGATTTGTGGTTTCCCTCAGCAACTGCTAGTTATCGGCTTTTAATTCCAGCTGAGCAGATATCTCACACTGTCTAATAAAAGCTGGAGAGATATGACTTCTGCCAGCTCAGGAGATTTAAAGCATTTCTCAAACACTGTGTGGCCATTTCCAAAAGATTTCAACAAACACTTTGATGTCACTGTGACTAATGTCATTCTCCAATATTTATTTCAGTAAGTGATATCACCAAAGAAACAACAGACTGACCCGTGAAGTCGATAATCCAAATAATCTGAGCACCCTGACTGGAATCATGAAATGGATCACTGTCTGCCAAACATGTGAAAGCAAAGCTGATGGTGACAATACATGATGACACACTGCGCTGTGCTGCCACCCAACCAGATGGCTACCACTCATCAAATATTGTGATCGTTACTCTACACAATTTTACAAGTCTGCTCTTGTGTAAAATAAGTTTCGTCTCAAATATGGATGCACCTCCCTGCTCAGTTTGACAGACGTGTTCCCTACCTGTCTGCAGACACGAGTTTCCAATCATTTCATATTTTATCTTTGGTCGAACTTTCGCTACATTATTTTCTCATCTAAACCCTGACATTTTCTGGTGCTCAGATAACCAAAGGCTGGAGGGGTTGTTTCATTTTGCTGTGTTTACGTTTTCAAATTTCAAAGTCACAAAAGCCTGGTACAAGATGCAACATAATTTGTTTAATCGGGACTTACTTTGATTTTCCAGTGCTACACAACATCTCAGTGAGTGATCCATGAATTCTGTCTCACACAATGATGATCAGATTTTTTGGGATGATGTGGTTGCTTTGTTCCATTTTCTTTTTTCTTAATGTCTGAAAGAACATAAGCTGGACCCTGTCCTGGCTTGTTTGAATTTAATGGTGTCTTATAAGCCCATATCGGCTGGCCATAGTTGACTGCATGACACAATAATTTGTGGATTTTCAAACTGCGCAAATAATGTTTAAAGCAAGAAATAACCTGGTGCCAGGAAATATTTAAAAAGTGTTAAGTGACGGGGGGGGGGGGGGGGGGGGGGGTATAATTTAAGGGGACTGTTTAATTTCAAAAACCCAGCGTGCAAAACCAGGAAAGTTTTTGCATTTCTCTCCCTTGACATGATGTCAGTTACGTTATCCTACAAGCGGTCCAACAGATGGTGAAAACACGCAGTGACGTCAGACGATCAAAGAAGCAGGTCAGCAGGTCGTTTTCTTTTTTATTATGACGAAATTTCAATATCTTTATGACTTATTATGGTTCATTGATTTCTCCGTATAGCTTTTAGGTTGTACAGATTTTAGGGATATGAAACACTAAAAGAATATCAGTTTCACTGAGGAAATATTTCTACTGCAGATGAAACTATTAAAAAGTAAAAAAACAAAACAGCATATCTCAAAAACTAAAAAATGTACAAAGTTAAAATAACTTACGGAGCATTAAGTGATATTTTGATCATGTTTTCTGAGGTTGTTTTTTTTTTCAAAATTCAATGAATTTTTTTTCAGATCTTCGTTTTTATGTTTTCATTTTATTTTGTTTCATTTTTTATTTTCTCATTATTTTATTTATTTATCTTTCAGCTATTTTAGGGATATGAAGCATTTGAAAATAATACAATGACATCACAATAAGTTGACATTAATTTGACAGTCACATTTAAAGTAAACATAACTTTAAATAATACTTACTTTCAGTTTATCAAGGCAATTTGTTTATTGGAATTTCTAGTGAGATCAACTTGTGATATTTTACAGTGTATAATGCATTTTAAATGTTGTACAGTTGGTAATTATGATAACTAGATTCCAACAATTTCAACCCCACCTGCCAATTTGCAACATGTACGGAGGCAGACAGGGTAGCTTTCAGCTCAGCTCCAGTCAAGTGTTGATTAAACACTTACTGCAGAGCGGATTTAACATGTTCACATGTTTACAGGAAGTCTATGCAAGGTATGTAAAAAAGAAGGAAGCCTTATGTGTACGTTTGCTTTGGATACTGTCATAGATCACTTGTCACTGAGGAGACTCATCACTCATTCTGTCTTTAATGAGCTGTTGAGACTTCACACAAAGTCATTTTCATTTCACTGAGACGTACCAGTTAATTTCCTCACTGGCATCAGTGATTTTTCCTTTCTTTACTGGGTTTTTAGCATTTCAGCCGTCGGCTTTAATCATCGGGTGATAAAACAACAACTGGTAATATTTAATTACATAAATGACTTTGTAAAAAGCTGCAGATAGGGGATAAAATGCAGCAATCATCTCTATGTGTGTCAGTGGAGGTTGAAACTCTTAGCTAATGAGCCGTGGGTTGAGCCAGAGTCCCAGGGCAATGGACAATTAACCAGGAGACTCATCTCAGACTTAGTTTCTTTCTTTCTTTCTTTTCTCTTTCTGTCTTTCTAGCTATTCTGGGTAAATGCCTGTGAATGTGGAGTGCTTTGTGTGAAGTCATGTGTTGAGCGGTGCTATAGTCTATGTGTAAAGCTCATTAGACAGAAGACCTCTGGCTCGCAGCGGAGACAGAGAAAGAGGGAGTGTGTTCGTGTTGTGTGGTCAAACTGTCCCTGGAGTGCTGGGAGCGGATGGAGGAATCAGAGGAGGGCGAGTGTCTTCAGACAATACAGCTTTTGTGTTTGGAGTTTATCATAAATGTATTGTGTCTGTTAAAACCAGAGGATTAAGGGGAGGATGTAACAGTGAAGCTTTATGTTTGATCCATAAAGTTTTTAATAAATCAGTATACTGAAAGAGAAAGAGGCAAGGCAGGAACTTTTAACAGCCCATTTGGTATAATATTAATATTCCATTACTGTGCAACAGCAGATATGTTTTCTGGAAAATGAAACGTCCCTTGGTTTGTATTTCTTATTAACATAACAATGTTTATATTCCAGTATTTCAGTCCGCTGCAAACACAAAATGTTTACTGAACATTAACAGTCAACATATTTTGTTCTAACAACTTTGTCGAAAGCCTCAAAGCTATCCCACAAAGTCTGCAGAGGGAGGCGGTCAGGAGGTTGGGTGGGTCAACAAAATATTTACTTCCTATTTTTTTTTTTTTTTTAAAGGAGCTAAACATGAGCTATATCCAAAATCATTCACTCATTCACTACTCCCTACTCACTATATAGGACAGAGGTTGGCAACCTTTACCATCAAAAGAACCATTTTTTACTAAAAAGAATTAAAAAATAAAAATATGTGTGGACCCACAAAACATATTTGAGCCCTATAATGAAGCTAAAGCCCAGTTCAGATCAAAGATTCACGATGAGACGAGTTGAAAGAGGCAGCTACTTGCAATGCTCCGTTCTGCAACGTTCTAAAAACCTGCTGGTTCACACCAATGCAACTAGATGAGATGGCGTATCATCTCTAGTCAACAACTCTCTGTGCTTCTGATCTGTAACGTTGAAAGGAAGTGACCACCATGAGACGGTGTATCATCTCTAGTCAACGACTCTCTGTGCTTCTGATCTGTAACGTTGACAGGAAGTGACCACCATGAGACGGCGTATCATCTCTGGTCAACAGCACTACTTCCATTCTGTGCGGTCCATAGAGCAGGCACATATGCCAAAATGTGTAGCTACACCGGGCTGGTAAAACCATGTGATGCATTTAGTCGATGCTTTTAAAGTGTGCAGCTCAACATGAGTGATCAGACAGGAGGACAGGGTCTCATAAGGACAAAGAAGACATAACATTTTGTGGATCGAACCTGGGACCTTTTCGTGTTCCAGTGGCCCCTCTTACATCTTTTCCACCCTGCTACTGCAAATGTTACACGTGCATTAAATATTGTTACATGACATTTAGCACGACATTTTCTGTTGAATAATTAAGTACCACAAGTCCATAAATCTCAACCGAGCCCGCCCGCTTTGCAGTATAACTCCCTGGCAGTATTACGGCCGTGCTGACCAAAAGCTTCTCCTACTTGTTAATGAATTAAGTGATGTAAGCTGAAAAGAGAAAATAAAAATCATAGCTGCTGTCATAGCTCATAGTGGTGTTCTCCACTATAACTAGCCTCCCTTTGGTTTTATGAGTCAATAAAAAAGTTGGAAATAATGGCAGAGGAGAGATGGTGCGTAGGTTAGGAGAAGAAGGAGAGGTGAAAGGTAAAAAAGGGCAGACAGAGGTGGACATGGAAAAGAAAGAGGAGGAAGAAAAGTGAGGGCAGCGGGGAAGTATTGTTCTTTGGAGATTATTCCTTCATTTTCCTCTACCAGACAAACCAGCTGCTCTTTCTCTGAAAAAGATGCGCTGGTGACTGACACCGTGTGAAAAGCTGAGGGAACAAAGCACACGAGATGGACGGTACATTAGCACATTCACTCTGAGAGCTGCAGCCTTGGGTATCAACCTGAGTTCAAGGTATCGAATGCATCTGAAAAGCTCAAGGGCATCACCGCAAACTCCTGATAAAAATAATTCGCAACACAGGAGGTGAGATTCTCTGTGAATTTAAACACTGTAATGTTATGTTGTGAGAAATATGCCATAGTTGATGTAGTCAGCAGTATGGGAGAATGTGCCATGGTAGCAAATGCAATACTTGAGTTGAAAAGTAAAAATAAAAAAGCTGCAGAACAACTTAACAGTCAGCCATATGGTGTGAGCTTTGGAACAATGCAACGCAATTTATCTACATAACATGTGGTTATATTATGCACGTGCTTCTTCATTTAAACTTCAACTCATTGCTTATTAAGGAATCCTGCTTTATACAATCTGGATATTTTGGTTACGGAGAAGTTAAACTAACAGCAGTAAGAGAGGAAAACACTTTGCTCAAAGGCACACAGGTGCAGGTGCAAACTGCATACATACATACCGATGAGAGAGGGCACAGCCTCACAGAGGACAGGAGGGTGAGAGCTGCAAAGGTCCAATCACGCTGCAGCACAACAATAATCAGCTGGGAGCCATGTGACAGACGAGATGGCACAAAGGCAGAAAACGCCGACCTACAACGTGGACCGAATCACACCCAACTGAGCTCTGAACAGGACATCGGTCTCTCCCAGCACCAGCCGTCAGCCACACTACAACGAATAGAGACCTGTGTCCCCAATATGCACATAAATGGGAAGGAGAGGCGGCAAAGCACAATACCTGTATGGATGAGGAGAGTGCCAAAGGTGTGCGACGATATCAGCCACACTGTCAACCACACCAAACAAAGGCTCCACCGCACCACGCTGCAGCTCTCAGCAAGTAAGCCCGGCACAGTACCATACAGTCGCAGGGAGGGAAACGACCTCTGGCTACATATGCATCTTCAAGACTGGTTCAAAATATTGTAAGTGTATCATGAATTGACGCTCTGTTCAAGAGATTGTGTTTGATACTTGAGAAAAAGTGCCACATACTATTGAAATTAATATAATCCCACACAAAGCACAGGCTACTCATGTGTTAAGACATAACCTCAAATTGCCGCAGCATTTTAAAACACATCTGAAACCTCTGAAGTTGTGGTGTTTCATAAGTAAAAGTTTTCAGCCATTCTGTAACTGAATATTCCATGGTGAATTTTATTTTCAGCCCAGTCGCACTTTTATTGGAGCAGGTGTCAGTTGTCAAACGCCGGGCATTTGACATGCATTTCATTTGTCTGTCTGACAGGTGTCATTGTTTAAAATAGCTCCGTACACTCCCAACTCGCCACTGACGTTTCGTTTTATACCAGTGGGTAGTGGTTTAGTTTCCTGTGCTGGAACTCAAATCAGAACAACGGCACATTAATGAAGCCGTTTCATTTAAAACTGAAGAGGTTTTTTTTCCTGCATGTATTTAATGGCTCTCAGAGTAAAACCATTACCAAAGAGCACCATCCAATTACTGCCAGATATTATATTTCATATTAGTGCTCTTATTAAGTGACGAGGGTCCTGACTGACTATGTGGTCGATCATTTTGGGACCCCGGCTTTAGGACACTGTAGCGCTCTTGATGTACTGCAGAACACTTCTACCTTCACCTCCTCAGCTTTAGTTTAAGAGACACTCCTGTGTGACCGATAATGTGAAGACAAAATGTTCAACAAAAGTACACAGCAAAGAGCGCTGAATCACAACACCTTCTTTAATATTTAAAGACAATCAATATTTCAGCACAATCAAATTCAGGCTTGGATGAAAAACAAAAGAGAGAAATCCAGCCTGAAATACTGTTCGAACCCTCCGGGGATGTTGGGAGGTTTGGAAGTTTTCTGAAACTATTTTGTCTTTGTATTGTCTTCATTTATGATTTATTTTGAGTTGAAGTCCTGTGATAAAACAGTACATAATACACAACTCTGATTGGCCAGAGAGAGAGTGTGATATACTAGTCTGAAGATCTAAATACATATTCACAGCTGCAAGTAAGTGTTTTGTTTAAGGTTGAGAAGGATAAGTGCAACAGTTTCCATTCTACAGTGGTCCTGTGCGTAAGATTCGGGGGGGTTTGGTGGTGTTCAGCAGTGAGGACTGCAGATTGTAACCAGGTGAAACTTCTCCTGTTCATTGTTCATTGTTCTGAGGATTTTAACAGAGAGCTGAATAATCTGCAGAGGTCTCTTCATCTCCAAAACAAATGGACTGGCTGATTTAAATCAGCAAAAACACTGAAGAAAGAAGTTCCACGTTACAAATGAGTGTTCCTCCAATGCCGTTCTGCATGTTAGATATGGGCCACAGCCCAGAACCTGCTAATGTGTGCTCACCTTTTTCCTCCAATATCTTAAAGGGATAGTGCACCCAAAAATGAAAATTCAGCCATTATCTACTCACCCATATGCCGAGGGAGGCTCAGGTGAAGTTTTAGAGTCCTCACATCACTTGTGGAGATCCAAGGGGAGAGGAGGTAGCAACACAACTCCACCTAATGGAGGCTGACGGCGCCCCAGATTCAAACGTCCAAAAACACATAATTGAAACCACAAAATATCTCCATACTGCTCATCCGTAGTGATCCAAGTGTGCTGAAGCCCCGACATAAAAAGTTGTTTAGAAAAACCTCATTTGAACTCTGTTTTTAGCCTCATTGTAGCCTGTAGCTGCTTCTCTGTGCGCTTGCACGAGACCGTGAGACATGGGCACCACCTTCATGTGTGTTCACGTGTTTTCGCTGGTCTCACGCAAGAGCGCACACATGGGCGCGGTGCACAGAGAGGCAGTCAGAGCTACAGGCTACAATGAGGCTAAAAGTTCAAATGACGTTTTTCCAAACAACTTTTTATGTCGGGGCTTCAGGACACTTGGATCACTACGGACGAGCAGTATGGAGATATTCATATTTTCAGGTGATTACACACTAAAGAAAACACGCATATTATATTCCATGTCTGCCAATATATCCCCCTACACCCTAGATATACTGTGAAAGAGTTTTATCATCAGTGCAAAAGCTAATTTTGACTGTGGGCAGGTGGCTCCGGTGTGAGTGAGATGATTCTGACCTGTGAGGTTATGGATAACACAACACTCTGCAGAGAGGCGTCTCAGGGATCATCTCTTCCTTAAGTCCATTAGTCACAGTACCACTAGGCTTATTGTAAAACATGCTTTGACCGGCTTCTGAATGTTGTGTGTGTCATTTGTAAATTAAAAAATAAGATCAGAGATTGTGTGAAACAACATGCAAAAAATGTTCTCTTTCCTTTGTAGTATTTCACATTCGGTCCATTTACACATCCATTAGCCACAAACATTGGAGAGGAGGTTGAACATGGTGTTTTGTTTTGCTGCGTCTTTGTGTTCTTTCTCTTCACAAAGGACTAAACTACAGGTAACATTAAACACGTGACAGCTTATAAGATGTGGCTTATGACCACAAACAGGTACACTTTGTTCTTAAGCTTTTTTATTCATGTTTCTTTTTGTCCTTTTTTAAATCTGGGTTTAAACTGATGGCGAGTTTTTCATGAGGACATTAGTTAAACCCTTTTGTAGCCTGTGTTTCAGTGTGCAGACGTAGTCACTTGTAGTCTCTGAGAAGACACACACACACACACACACACACACACACAAAGGGAATCTGCTTTTTGTTCATTGTTCACTTTTATCTAATGATAACACAACAACAGCGGAGGATTCGGTATCAGATTTTACTGTCTTTTATCTGGATTAGGGATTAAAAGATTACAGCAAACATGAATACATAATCTGATTAAGCTATTTCATTATTAAATTTACAAACCCCACACTGTACGCATATTGTTGTGGTATTGTGCATCGAGTGCAGCCGGTCAAACATCTCTGAGAGCTCGCGGCTTCAAAAACTGCTACATCAGTGCTGATTAAACAGATAATGCTAATTACTACATCCTATTTTGTTACTGCAATACGGGTGACATTTGACCAATTTTTATTTGAAGTCTCTGCTTCAGTGCACCATAATTCATACAGAAATGCTTTGAAACCCAGATATGATCAGTTCTGAAGTCTTTCTCATATATTTTAAGACCAGTTAAAGACCCTTCAGCAATTATATATGGAAACGTGTATGATATTTGTCGACCTCAAGCTGAGAATGCATCCTTTATGGACCTTTATTGATACATAAGGCCCCAGTCAGACAGAGTGTGTATTGCAATCTGCAAAACTTGAGGGCCATCACACTGCCTTCTCTGCTGAGGCCTTTTCCCCAAATCAGACAGAGCACTTTTTGCAGCCTGCTGTGTCTTTTTCTTTAGTTGTTGCAACCATCAAATCACGTCCTCAGCTTAACTGCTAGTTTACCTTAAAATACACCTTAAAATCTGCATAAAACTAGAATTACCACCTCACTGTTGTTTGAAACAGTTTAAATTCATGACTGTGAAAACATGGATGCTTCACACACATCTTCAACCCGTCAGCACAGAAGATCTATATAATCAGCACAGTTTCAAGATGGACACCCAGGATTAGAGTCACCAACTCGGTATCTGACCAAATGTCTCCCCTTCTGTTCCTGAGTTATGATCAAATAATAGCCAATTATTTGTGCCAAACATCCTGATGTCACTGTGAAGCTGACCTTTTAAATATAAAATGGCATCACTTCATATGTGTGAAAAAAATATCAGAATGAGCAAATTAATTCTTAAATTATGGCCAAATGTTTTATGTTTTGTGAGGCCACAGTGACCTTGACCTTTGACCTTCAACCACCAAATTCTAATAAGTTCATTGTTGAGTCCAAGTGGATGTTTGTGTCAAATTCAAAGAAATTCCCTCAACGTGTTCTTCGCCCCATCTCCATCAAAAACTTTCGGTATGGCACCTTTGGAACCAGAAGTAACCCATCAGACATGGTACCTAGACCCTAGTGTTTACACCGCAAACAGTACTCTTAAATGTGGATGGGGTTGTTGTCACTCACTGGTCAAAGTTGTCACAGTGAAATTTAAGGTGTGTTGATGGATTCAGGTCGTGAACTCATGCATTCAGTGACATTATAAGTAAATGGTCCACTTTAAAAGTGCCAAACATCCTTTCATTTTATGGACATAGTTTACTAATAAAACTCTCCACAGTATGAACAGTGGTTACATCAGCCTCAAAACCAGACACAACTCAGCCCTGAGCAGAGTGACCGTCCTCTACTGACCAATCAGACTGCAGTGTTCACAGCTCCACCTTTTAGTACCAGATCTGTGTGCTAGGTACCCCAACAGAGGGGGGACCAAACAAGGGGACGCTAAGGAACGCTTCTGTTGGTACCATCCACAACTTTTCACATTGGAAACAGAAAAAATGCGTCCTGAACTGAACCATACTGTACGGCTTGGTGGAAACGGGGCTCTTGAGAAATCATGCTCACGAATATGGGACGGACCGGCGAACAACCGGAAAACACAATGCCTTCAGTCATGGCTGTCGCCGGCACAGGAGACAGAGTAGTTGTGCGCACATCCAATCCTGCTTTAGGTCAGGTGCTGGATAATAGGGGTCCATGCAGAAAGAAGAGGAAAATCCGCACACTGAATTAGAGCTCCCAGTAGGTTTTAATGACTAAAAAAGCAATGTTTCGACCCAAATGGTCTTCCATTTTCTGTCGCCGGCACAGGGACATAAAAATGGACAGGCAGAGGGCACCTGCTCTGGCTCCGATTCAGGAGGAGAGGCTGTTTCCAAATAGTACATTGGCCACAGGGAGATAGAGATCCATGTGGGTGCGTGAGACTCTTGAAAAATGGAAAGATCACAGGGAGTACCACCAGCTGGTTCAGAAGCTTTGCCAAGATGATGGTCGGTTCAAGGATTATTTAAGAGTGAGTCATGGACAGTTTGACAACCTGCTGTCAGTAATTTGGCCTAATTACGGTGGGTAAGACAAGAAAGTAGTAAAGACTACATTTATTTCAGATATGTCTTGCAGCTTGCCTGTGACAATGTTAAAAGCAAGCTTTGGTTGGCTTTACACAAACTGTGTACTGTGCTCCACTAACTCTTAATTCATCTTATTGGACATTTGGAGCTGAAGTTTTAATTTTAAGTAGAGGCATTCAGGGCACTCCAGCAATAATGCAAGGCGTATGGAGCAGAAACATACGAGGTGCTGAGCAAGCAAAATGCTTCATTGAAAACAATTACAAAAAGCCACCACAGGAAGCCAAAAGGCGCTCTGTTTAATCAGGGCCCCGTCACTTTTTTACATTAATCTGTACGTCAGTCACCTGAGAACAATCACACTTCCCACCTTTTGGCTTTAATGGTTTTAAGACCCAGGGATTGCCTTATCTTACCTGCACTTTCAAAAGAAACCGTCTTCAATGGCAAATTTAGGAGGGCAAAGTTATCACGCAATCTCAACAACATTACACACTCTGCTACACTCGGATTGAAAGGTCATTTTACTCCACTCCACAATAGGCAGGATGGTCGTTTGTTGAAAGTCAAGAAACCGCTTTAGAAAGGATAAACAAACTTTGGATCCCATCTGAGGCAAAAAGGAATTCTTCATCAAACCTTAAGAGGCTTGAAAACTTTAGTTCACCTCTCACTCTTACTTCAGTTGCTGGCTCTTTGTTATTTCTTCCTGTTTGTTTTGGCCTCTTCCTTTTTCTTCTTTTCTTCCTCTCTCTTGTTCCACCCCTTTCTCAGGCGCACTTTCTCTACTGTTTGTTTCTCTCTCTGTTGTCAAAGTAATTCCCCCAATCCACCTGGCCTCATTCCCATCTCTGTGACTGACTACACACTCACAAACACACACTGCTATCTGATTTTGTGTGTGTTTCTTTTTTTCTAAAGGCGGCTGAATATAAGGTGCAACCACATCATACAACAGATATGCAAATATGCAATCGTCACTTAGAGTAGTGAGATGAACTGAAGACACAGCAGGAGGCAGACCTCAACACTCAATTAGCAAAAATCACTCGCTGAGACGTGATCTGTTCGTCAGCTCCCAAGTACATAACATCGTTTGTGTTGCTCCTCTCTCTCTCTGTCTCTTCTCACAATTGAGGACAGAAGAAATATGAATGTAATGATGTAATTGCTAGAGTACGCTAATGATGTTAATCTCGGCAGTGTTGATGGGATGAACACGTGAGGGTGTTTGTGCACCGGTGCTGATGAGGACCGAAGTACAACTACAAAATGGGTACACAGTTCAATTAAATAACCAACATTTTGGTACAGACCGTTTAATCTTTTTGTTTTAGGTTTAAAACATCATCAAAAAATCATCTTACAGTTTATATCCATGTCTGTGAAAAACATGGAAGCTTTTTTTGAAAATGTTTTGTGAGGTCGTACCGAACTTGACCTTTTTTCCCTTCAATCTACTCAGTATATTCCTCAGTCCAAGTGAACGTTTGTGTCAAATTTGAAGAGATTCTGTGAAAGTATTATGGAGATATTGCATTCATGAGAATGAGACAGATGCAAGGTCACAGTGACCTTGACCTTTGACCATCAAAATCTGATAAGTTCAGTGTTGAGTCCCAGTAAACGCTTGTGCCAAATTTGAGGAAATTTCCTCAGGGTATTCTTGAGATATAGTGTTCACAAGAATGAGACAAACAAGGTCACAGCGACCTTGTCCTTTGACCACCAAAATCAAACCAATATCTTTGAGTTTAAGTGCACGTTTGTGCCAAATTTAAAGAAATTCCCTCAAGGTATTCTCACGCTAAAGTGTTCACAAGATTGAGGCAGACAAAGTCACTATAACCTTGACCTTTGAGCTATGACCACCAAAATGTTACCCATTTATCACTGAGCCAAAAGGGCCGTTTGAGCTAAATTTTAAGAAATGTGCTCTTGAGATAGCGTATGCACGAGAATGGGATACACAGACAGACAGTTGGATGTATGTACGTACAAATGGACAACCAGAAAACATAAGATCAGGAATTCAGAGCTTGATGTGTCACAAAATGTGTTGAGGGATGGACAGGGGATAAAAAATAAACTGCTGTCGAACAAAAATGTTTTTCTTTTTTAACTGGAATTGCAAAACCACACAATGTAATTCAGCACATAATGAACCGTAATCATAAAGATACAGACCCGTTGCTTTTATGTCATTCTCTCCATGCTCATCCATATTTCCTCCGACCCCCTGTCTCTCAGAGAGGGAGGGAGAAATGCTCCAGAGTGGCAACACTGCTGTTTCAAAATGACCAAACTGTCCTTGTTACACAATACACAATGTCCACACAGGAAGAGACACCTGCGGCATGTGTGTGATGCATTGTGGGGTAGCCTTGAACGGCTTTTAGACCATCTTCATGCAAACAGGAATAGATGTTTGACTCCTTGTCGTTGTATTCCAGCTCAATGCTGCATTCATTCCATGTCAACAGAGTGAGATTCTTACAACGTGCCAGCACTTAGTCACACCAGATAGAAGCATACAGTCTCAACTGTGTCATTCATTCAAAAAAGCTCAATGAAATGTATGACTGTCATTGATTTTATTGACACTGAACTGCAGATGCTTTTGGTACCTGTTAATGTGAATTTCTGTACTTATTTTTTTACCAGATGGAGACATTGTAGTTGTCAGAAATTGCTCTTAGCTCCAACTTGTAGTAACGTGTTCTCTCACTTGGCTTCCTGATGTGAACAGTCTGTACAACAGTGAGGGTCAGCCCAAAAGCTGCACTGAGCCCAGTCTGCAGTTTCTACTTGTAACTCTGGGTCCATGCTGCAGAAGGCATCCAGGTGCCATCATCTGAAGGACAATTTCTCATCAATTCTTAATTATCTCCCTTCCTTATCAGTGCAAGCCTTCACACTGGCAGCCTGTCAATTCCAGGCTCCTTCCTGTCATGTTAAGGACGCCTCTGCTGCTGCCTTTATGCAAAAAAAAAAAAAAAAAAATGCAGCCCAGTCACCAGAAGAAAATGTTTGCTTTGTAGATTTCTGCAAACCACAAACACAAAACATTTGTATGTTTCCTACGGCTCACATTAACGTTTCTAAAGTGAGCTGACTTTGTCAACTGGAGGTGTGGGGGATGATAAATGGCACCAAGGTGAGATGCCTGACAAGCTGCAGACCACCGTTCCAGACCATCAAACAACAAAAGTGGTTAGGATTAAGGGAAACATAGGGGTTTTACAGCAACCCATTGCTGTTATTCAAGTGGCTTTCTCGGCATTACACCAGAGTTTTGTAGTGACCAGTCACTCTTTATCCAGCAGATTTTTAGGCACCAAACATGGGTGTTTTAAAGTGACTTGTCACTGTTTTTCCAGCGGCTTTCTAGGCATAAAACGTGGGTGTTTTGTAGCAACCTGATGCTGTTTTTTGAGTGGCTCTCTTGGCACCACACAAGAGTTATGTAGCGACTCATTGCTGTTTTTCCAGTGGCTTTTTAGTCACCAAACGTGGTTGTTTTGTAGCAACCAGTCACTGTTTTTCCAGTGGCTTTCTAGGCACTAAATGTAGGTGTTTTGTAGTGACCCATCACTATTTTCCAGTGGCTTTCTAGGGACCAAATAAGGGTGTTTTGTGGCAACCCATTGCTGTTTTTCCAGCAGCTTTCGAGGCACCAAACGTGGACATGTTATGGCAACTCAATGCTGTTTTTCTGGTGGCTTTCTAGGCAGCAAATGTGGAAGTCTTGTAGTGACCCGTCAGTGTCAGCTGCCCCTAGGCTCTGGAATAGCCTGCCCCTGCACATTAGGTCTGCCCAGACCCTAGAGGTTTTTAAGTCTTTTCTTAAAACCCACTTCTTCTCTCAGGCTTTTAACTCAGGTTGAGCTGGACACCCAAACATTTTAGCTTATTTTGATCTTATTTTATAACTCTTGTATTTTATTTTATTGTATTGTATTTTATGTATCTTATGGTTATTATTGTGGTGTACTATTAGGTACCTCATTGTATTTGCTTGTTTATTTCTATTGATCTGTTCAGCACTTTGGTCAACCTTGGTTGTTTTAAATGTGCTTTATAAATAAAGTTTGAGTTGAGTTGAGTTGAGTGTTTTCCCAGCAGCTCTCTAGGCACCAAACCTGGGTGTTTCGTAGCAACCCATTGCTGTTATTCAAGTGGCTTTCTCGGCACCACACCAGAGTTTTGTAGTGACCACTCTTTGTCCAGCAAATTTTTAGGCACCAAGCATGGGTGTTTTGAAGTGACTTGTCACTGTTTTTCCAGCGGCTTTCAAGGCACAAAACGTGGGTATTTTGTAGCAACCAGTCACTGTTTTTCTGGTGGCTTTCTAGGCACTAAATGTAGGTGTTTTGTGGTGACCCATCACTTTTTTCCAGTGGCTTTCTAGGGACCAAATAGGGGTGTTTTGTGGTTTTCTAGGCAACAAATGTATAAGTCTTGTAGTGACCTGTCAGTGTTTTCCCAGCAGCTCTCTAGGCACCAAACTTGAGTGTTTTGTAGCAACATGTTGCTGTTTTTTGAGTCAATTTCAAGGCACCAACATGTGTTTTGTATTGACCTGTCACTGTTTTGCCAGCAGGGATTGTACCTCCAAAATAGGGCAAGTTAAGCCAAAACATATTCTTCTTCAGTGGTTCTTCTGTCTGAAATTTCAATGTTACAACACACAATAACATGCAAATGAAACATACCTGTGGTTTGCAGAAATGTACAATGCCAACATACTTTTTTGGTGATTGGGTTGCAAAATAAATAAATGACTGAACTGCTGATGCTATTTGTAAATGTGTGTTTAGTAAATGCTCTCCTCCTATATGACACATGGTGATGCAATAATTAGGCATGATTAAGGGTAAACTATGGCAGAAACGTAGGGCTCAAACGCCAGGTGGATTTTGTTGATGAGTAGTTTTTCTTTTTTTGTCAGCACATGAAGGGCACAGCATCACTCTCTGCAGGATAGCTCCCAGCTGAGCAGAGTTCTCAGTCAGGTTTAGCACCCCAGTAGAAACCATTTAACAAAAGAATATTGAACAAACAACGCTAAAAGGATTGAATTTAATGTGATGAAGCCTCTCACTTTAAGCCTTGGTGACAGTTGCAATGCTCTGTACCACAGTGCATGTAAAGGGTTGATCTGATTGGCCATTGATTTAAATCCTTTCACACACTAGCTGCTATATTCCTATTACCAACAATATACTCCGTTTTCAGAAAATCAGAGCACTAAAACTCTGTATATTCAATATTTAATCCAGAGGGGATGATTGAATCTATAGTTTAGTTAGAGGCTGTATTTCGAAGAAAACAAGAATTTACTTCATATTTTTTGGGGGGAGAATTGATCCTCTAACAGCAATAACCTCTCAGCAGTAAAATACTCTGTGTTCCAAGAAAAAAATTCTGTGTATATATATATATATATAAGATGGGGGAAAAAGAAACTAGAGAGAAGCAGGCCAAAACACAAATACAGTGTGTAAGCACACTCAACAAAGCAGCATTCCTAATTCAGCCTAAATGCATGCAACTCTGATATAATACCAGTGTGTCCTGATAGCACAGACACAAGATATATAACACTACTTACCAGGTTATATTCCTGCAGCCTTACTGGCTGCTCAATGCTACCATCACCAGCTCTGTGAGTGTGTTTTTTTGTGTGTACCTCATACATCATGTTAAGAGGCTATTTCTATAGATCCAGCCTAGCTGTGGCACCATGTCTAACCCTAATCACCCTCTGTCTCTGACTGTCTGTCTCTGGATGTCCTTCTCCCTCTCCCTTTCTCTACCTCCCTCTGACTCTCTGACGCAAATAATGGCACCATTCTAGTGCCTGTGTCTGTCGAAATTACCTCACCACCCATTACCTTTCCCAGAGTCCTCCTAACCAACCCTATTTCAGCAACCCCAAGCCTGCCAGAACAGCTACGAAAAGTTCTCTGCACACAGAGCCGAAGTCATTGGATGTGCTTTCGCCTGAACCCCAAATACTCATTAAGCTAACGCTCTATCATTAAGCACGTTGTCCGATGTTATTAATCTCGGAGGAGCCTTAAAAAGGCTTTTACTGGGAGAGAAAGCCAGCCAGCGGCCATCTTTTAGACGCTACACAGTCTGAATGTCCGTATATCACGGCCAGAAAGGTGGCGAAGAAAATAAACTGTAAATGAAGGCCTCCTGTCAGAGATCATCATAAAGCATCACAACCACAAATACAACAACATTCAATTATATTTCCAGATATACGTCTCTAAAGGCTGCAGCTCACGGGTGCTTAAACTCGGAGTTTAGATGGGTTTATGGTCTGTGATGTAGATGGGCATTCCCTTTCACAGAGTAACATAAAAGTGTCAGGATTTACGGTTCAAATGAGTGCAGCCAGCTCGAAACCTGCTCTCCAGTAACCACTAATGCAGTCATGACTGATGTCAAGATAAAAACTGAGGTTATTATATATGAAAAGTGAAGTTTGAATTTAAAAAATAGATTTTTAATTACTATAGTGTGAAGCAGAAAAACAATGTTTATAAGTCAGACACATGTCTAACAAATTATGTTTACTTCCTGACCCAGGTTTACCCTCAAAATCTGGACGTCTTTTGACCCGCTAATCACTAAAACCTTGCTTATCATTCTGCACCAGATGTGGAATGCGATGAGTAAAAATCCTCCTCCACTCCTGTCTCTGCCCTTCAGATATGAACGCTGCACAGCACTGGGTTGCATTCAAGGTCCACCCCCTCTTGGAGGAGTGATGAGATGGATATGACACCGCAAGTTCACAGGGTCAAGGCTTGCTTGGCTGTGTCTGTGGATAACAACAACCTGCGTTCAACATTTCTCCTACTGGAACGCTATCAACTTTCTAATGTGATCTGATGTGATATGACAATAGCTGTCTCATTTCTGAACATCCTTGTCTCTTGTTCTTTCCCGTCTGTCACTCTGTTCCTCTGCAGATTATTAGTGGGGTCTTACACAAACCTTTGTCTGCTATTTTTTCCTCTGTGATATATCAGCTGGGACTGTTACTCTTACAAAGGAAAAATGTCCACACTGAAGCACTTTTAATAAGACAACTGGGTAACTATAGAGAGGCCCTATTATGCACATTTCCGGAGTCATATTTGTAATATCGGGGTCTACCTCTGTCTGAGGTCATGGCTCGCCTCCTAAGAAGCCCAGTCTGCTCTGATTGGTCAGCTCTCTGAGTCTGTTGTAATTGGTGCAATGCTTTTGAGGAAATGATACACGAGGGGTCTGGTAATGTGATATGTGGGTTTGAAATGCATTTGGGGAGATGAGGAGTGGTTTGTATTGGGGGAATCTGGTTAGTTTTGACTGAGGTTTGCAGGTACGCTGGCTCCCGGGGCAGTGCGGGTGGGCAATGTGGTCGCGTACAAGCTTTTCAGAGTGGAGGGTTCAGAATGGGCTCTTGTTGCAGTCATGATGACTCTCTGAGTCCCGCTCATCATTGGTGTTACCCTACCACTCGGATCATTTGTTTTTTGGTGTGTAAGCTCTGGGGGACCCTCTGCCCAGTAAGCCCCGCCCAGTCACCAGTGCAACCTGTTGATAAGGAGGCAAGCAAGCAGAGAGATTATATCATTAGTGGTGAGACATTAGCAGCTCTACAGATTGATTTGCGGGGTGTAATTGTTTGTAGGCCTGGGGTGTTGATCTGTAGAAACTTTGGTGAGGCATGGATCTGGACACAGCTGGAGAACTGAAACCAACTGCAGAGAGTGTGCAATTTTTAAGAAGCAGGACTTTGGAGCAATGGACATTTGATTTGGGGATAAAGGGCTGTTGGAGAAATGGGCTTTCTATGCAATGGGACATTTTTCAAACTAATGGGGCTTTTGAATTTTTGGCTGTTGGAACAATAACATGGCACCCCTAGAACTTTCAATATGCAACCCTGCACCAGTGGAGACGAGATGCGCATCGGCACTCCTTCTCCTCACCATAGATGTATAAAGAGAACTCTGTAGCTGTTGCTGTGTCTCGTGTGTGACAAAGACTGGATGATGAGATACTTGCTGTTAAGGTCAAGAAATATCCCGAGCTTAACGACCCACAATCCCGTCATTATAAAGACAATGGCTAAAAAGATATTGCCTGGCGGGTCATAGCTGTGGAGATTGGCTCTTCAGGGGAGAAAAGTTTAATTAGAGGCTCACATGAATTTAAGCTGATGCAGAGATGGAGGAAGTTCAGATCTTTCAGTAAAAGTAGTAATAACTTTGCGTGGTCGACTGTTGACGAACTGCAGCATGACATGTCCAGTGTGTGCCAGGGGCGGCACATGACGTGCATCACATAACGTGCATCACATGACGCGCCGCAGCATATGTTTTTAGCTTTACTTTTTAACATCTCTATGGTGTTTCCTGCTAATAAGCAACCAACTGCAGAGTAGGATCGTGTGCCTGGTGTACATGAATGGTCAGGTGATATGCATTTTCAGGTGTGTTAATATGGACAGAGATTCATTCTGAAAAATGCTTGCGTGTACTGAGATTGCTTTTGTTTTAAAATGCAGTTTTAAAATGAAAACCTGTAAGTGTGGATGTGTTGGGCCACAAGCCTCCATAACAGCTTCAGTACTCTTTGGCAGAGTCTTCAAATCAGTTACGTCAAATTTGATTTGCTTCTTGTTGCCAACAAGCTTTTTAGTAAACCTTTGACTTTAGGTTTTATTTTGTCCTGTATTCCAACCATCTGCATTGTTCAGTCCCACTTAAGCAACTTTGCTTTACCTTTGCTCTCTTTTCCTTGCTACCTTCTTCCCTCCTCCTCCCTGCTCTTCCAAAAAGTTTCAGTTATTTTCTTTATTGTAATCACATGTTGACTTTGACTCCCCGATGCACGGCAGACATTTCCCTCCCTGACCTTGGGACCGAATCAAAACATGGACATAGCATTGCAAAATGTCATAAAATATATTGGCATCAAAGGCAAAATAAACCAGTTGACCTTTTGGAGTTCTGAGCTTTCTGAAAGGCACTGATGGCATTAAGATGTGTTTATGTTGCCCGAGAGGAGGCTCTGCTCAAAAGTTTTCTTCACTCCGGCATTTCACAACAAAGTCAACAGCAGATAGAAATGGGCTGTGAAGCTCTGACAGGCTAATTGGTAAAAGTAAACACTCCCCTGCTTTCTTTTCCTCTCATCTCTTCCTCTATCCTCTGCTCGCCTTTCTTTTGTTTGCACTTAACTTTGCACAACAAGGACCCGAGCTCAGGATTTCTCAATTTCAACAGAATCAACAACGGAAACAGATGGACTGTGAAGTGATGTTAGGCCAACTCCACTAAAACAAAATCACTTCTGTCTATTCCATAATTCTCTCGTCCTCTCGTCCGTCTGTGAAGGCTTATTTGTATCTTGCTTTGCACAATGAGCTACATTCAAAACAGTCTGCTGCATTCAAGATTTCTCCGTTTCACCAACATTAAAAATACGCAGTTTGACTGCTGTTAAGCAATAATAGTAAAACAAAAAAAGTACACACTCACATCTCCCACTCCTTTCCCACCCTGTGCTCCCCTCTCTCCTCAGTTAGTCAGAATTTACTCATCTCTTCCCCCTCTCTCCCCTCCGTCTCCTCCGCCTTCCTCTCCTCCTCCTCACCTCAGAATATGCGGTTACTATCACTGACAACTTGGTTTCACAACAGATTGTGTTTCCACAGAAACAACATCAGCTGCAGAGACAGAGGCACGAAGGCCATCTGAAACATCAGCATGCATCATCAACATATGATCACAGTCGTCCATACGATGATCATTTGCAGGTAAACACCACCGTAGGACCCAACACATTCTCATCCTGAGTCATCACACATCGCTGCTTCATCAGTGGATTTTTTAGTACTTTGTATAATGGCTTATTTGTATTTTCACGTGTGGTGTTTAAGTGGAGCCATTGTGTTACCTTGGTTATGAACCCCCCCTTAGCCCTACCCCTACATTTGTGCGTTCCCGCGAGAGGTAGTGGTGTCCCATTTCCTTTTTGCGTGTAGGGGTAGGGGGCATAACGAGGGGTAGTGGGTATGAAACTAGCCCTTCGGAGCGAGGGATTTCAGATGCTGACTTGCCAGCGAGGGGTAGACGTCGCCATGACTACCACTGAGCAAGAGACGGGGAAAAAAGTTCATACATAGCTAACGTTACCGTCGTCAGGTTGCTTTTTAGCTAGCTAGCTAGCCGCACTATCTGGCGTCTGTCATCTGCCCTGTCCTGCAAAATTGTCGGATTTTTCACATTTCGATAACACACCAGCTAGTATAACTATGCTGCCTCATAATGTTAGCTCCTTAGCTAGCTAGCTAGCTAGCAGAAGTCCCCTGTCGTCTGTCGTTCATCAAACGAAGCATGATGAATACAGCAAACACGATTGGTAGGATGAACTCAACTGGAGACTCCATTGTAGATGCAGGTATTTATTTATTTATTTATTTTCAAACAATGCATCACTGCTTCTCTGGCGGGGTTATGATTTTTTTCCTAACCATAACCAAGGGTCTTTGTGCCTAAATCAAACCACACATTTACCACAGAATAGTTGAAATGTAAAGTTTCAACATATCTATTACAAAATAATGTAATGTAATGTACAAAGATAAAATATTTGAGATTTGCAGAAACCTACAAAGCCAACTTTTTATTTTGCAGCTGGGTTGCCAAAATTAAACTCATTCAACTTCTACCTCATCAGGTTGGTGGTCACAGTCACAGCAGAGAAAGGTTTGGTAATGTTATGTTGATCTACAGTCACAGAAATGTGTGAGGTGTTTACACTGCGGCACAGACATCATTTAAACATGTTTGGTGTGAATGTGAGCACTGCTTCTTCTCTGGTTATTTTGCAACAGAATTTAACTGTGCTTAACTGTAATCGAAGCTTGACAGTGTGCGACATCATTTTAGACACTGCAGATGAAACAGTTAGCTGTAGCCTGCAGGTGGCTATAAAGTCACAGTCACCAGAGTAAAGCAAAGGACTTCAGCATGGGCGACTAATAACTGTCTTGGGTTACAAAATCGGTCATTAATCTTTATTCTGTCTGTCTGGCATCAGTGCAATCGGAATGTTTTTTTTTTTTTCTGTCAGCTGGTTGAAAAATGAACAATAAAAGTGGAAAGATGAACTAAACATGAAGAAAGAAACTGGTTGCCATGGGTGTGCCTTCACCAAATAAAGTAACCAAAAATATTGTGGACCAAAAGTGCGCCGAGCAGCTGGGAGCAGGTGGGAGCGGACTGTGCAAGATGGACTTATTTGTGGCACCAAGACTGCAGAGCAGCCAGTAAAGCTCATTGACTAAGACGCTCCTCTTTCCAGACGGGTTTACAGGCATTCTCGACTCTGTTGCTGTTGTTGTTATTTGCTATTTTTGCTGCGATAAAAGCGTTTGCCTCATAACTCCATTAGCATCATCTCGTTTCAGAAGAGACAGTTTTTGTTTTCATCTCAGTAAAATGAGCTAAAGTAGCCCGCAGTATATGATACAATATCATAAAAAGAAATGATACAATACCATAAAACTTTATAGGGCCATTTTGTGGAAATGGACAATCGTTGTTTTATACGGCAAAAGATATAGCTGCAGCTACTTAAAGAGAAACTTTGAAATATATTTCACACACAGAGTCATCAAGATCCCACCATCCTGCTTCTGCCCTGCACTTATCCTCCATTACTGCTGCCTCAGCCGCCGCAGCGTATTTCTCCTCAATGTTCCTCTCACAGAGCTGAACTGGTACAATGAAACAAACACATAATCTGTACGGTGGCAACCTGCCAACTTTTCTTTTGCACATTCTGAGAGCTTTACAGGAGGCAAAAACTGGACTCTTAAAAAATAAAATCAGTCAGATGAATTCTACTGAGCCTTTCTACCAGCAGCCTTTAATAGATAAAGGAGTTTTTATTACAGTCGAGATCTTTCTGTGAGGATCTGTGATTAATTCTTAAGATTTTGAATTGTAGAGTCTGATATTTGTGAACGTGAGCAGCCTCACTGATACTAGATTTCTGAGACAGATATGGAGAGGGAAAAAAGACCTAGAATTAGCACCTTGTGGTTTCAAGTTTCTCCTTCAGTTTACATCCACATCTGTGAAAACATGGATGCTTTATACACATCTTAAACCCAGCAGCACAGGAGGTCTGTACGATCAGCACAGATTCAAGATGAGAGTCAATTTGGTATCTGACCAAATGTCCTCTTCTGTTCCTGAGATATGACCTCGAGTAACGGCCAGAAAAGTGTTTTATGCAGATCATTATGATGTCACAGTGAAGCTGACCTTTGACCTTTTGTATTAAATTCCATCACGTCATCATTTTATCCTATTTGATATTATGTGAAATTTCATTACGTTAGTGAATGAGTTCCTGACTTTTGTCTAAAAACATGCTTTGTGAGGTCACAGTGACCTTTGACGCTCCAACCACTGAATTCTAATTAGTTTATCACCGAGTTCAAGTAGATGTTTGTGTCAAATTTGAGGAAACTACCTCAAGGCATTCTCAAGATATTATCTTCATGAGAATGAGACAGATGAGTGCACTGTGACCTTGGAGCGACAAATTCGAATGAGTTCATCATTGAGTCCAGGTGGACGTTTGTGCCAAATTAGAGAAATTCCCTCAAGGCATTCTCAAGATATTATCTTCAAGAGAATGAGACAGATGAGCGCACTGTGATCTTGGAGCAACAAATTCGAATGAGTTCATCACTGAGTCCAAGTGGACGTTTGTGCCAAATTAGAGAAATTCCCTCAAGGCATTCTCAAGATATTATCTTCATGAGAATGAGACAGATGAGTGCACTGTGACCTTGGAGCAACAAATTCGAATGAGTTCATCATTGAGTCCAGGTGGAGAGCAACAAATTCGAATGAGTTCATCATTGAGTCCAGGTGGACATTTGTGCCAAATTAGAGAAATTCCCTCGAGGCATTCTCAAGATATTATCTTCATGAGAATGAGACAGATGAGCGCACTGTGACCTTGGAGCAACAAATTCGAATGAGTTCATCATTGAGTCCAGGTGGACGTTTGTGCCAAATTAGAGATATTCCCTCAAGGCATTCTCAAGATATTATCTTCATGAGAATGAGACAGATGAGCGCACTGTGACCTTGGAGCGACAAATTCGAATGAGTTCATCATTGAGTCTAGGTGGACGTTTGTGCCAAATTAGAGAAATTCCCTCAAGGCATTCTCAAGATATTTTCTTCATGAGAATGAGACAGATGAGTGCACTGTGACCTTGGAGTGACAAATTCGAATGAGTTCATCATTGAGTCCAAATGGACGTTTGTGCCAAATTAGAGAAATTCCCTCAAGGCATTCTCAAGATATTATCTTCATGAGAATGAGACAGATGAGAGCACTGTGACCTTGGAGCGACAATGTCGGAGTTCATCACTGAGTCCAGGTGGACGTTTGTGCCAAATGAGAGAAATTCCCAAAAGACATTTTTCAGATATGGATTTCATAAGAATTTGACAGATGAGATGACTGTGACCTTGACCTTTGACCATCTAAATCTAATCACTTCATCCCTGACTCCAAGTGGACAGTTGTGCCAAATTTGAAAGAATTCCCTCAAGGTGATACAACCAACAAGAATGGGTTGGGCATACAGACGGATGGACAACCCCGAAAACATAATGCCTCTAGCCACAGCTAAAGCCAGTGCAGAGGCAGAAAAATCTAAACAAGACTTTACACCAAATACCTCCTTTTGGAGAGGTATCTCAATCTTAGGGAATTGGGCACAATTACAAGGTAATTTGTTACATGTCAATGAAATGTATTTGCAATTTCACATGAATTGTGGCAATGAGGTAGACGACACTTATCTGGAAGAATCTAAAAGGTGGTGCAGGCATCTGATCAGGATCCTCCTGGACGCCTCCCATTAGAGGTGTTCTAGGCACGTCCCACTGGTAGGAGGCCCCGGGGCAGACCCAGAACACACTGGAGGGATTATATATCTCATCTGGTCTGGGAACACCTCAAGAGGAGCTGGGAAATGTTGCTGGGGAGAGGGACGTCTGGATTACTTTGCTCAGCCTGCGGCCCCCCGTGACCCAGCTTTGGATAAGCGGTTGAAAATGGATGGATGGACATAAAACAGAGCATTTGGGGAATGATGGTATCATCTCCTCAATTTGCACATGTCCATCGTTGTTTAGTGTTATAAGCACGCTCCAGCAACAATTGAGGGAACAACAATGGTGAGAAACTGGTTTGTTTATGCTTTGTTAGCACTGTGAGGTCTCATGACTGCTTCACATTTAAGCTCGGTTAGGCTTGGTGCAGCTCGGCTTGATTTGATTCCGACTGGCTGGCGAGCGTTTCGAGTTGTTTTATGTAAAATTCGGGTCCTTGCTCATCAGCAGCCAGGGACACAGGGACAGCAGGCTAACCGCTGTACTCAAGACGTTCCTTTCCCCAGCAACGCTTCCCAGCTCCTCCTGGGGAATCCCGAGGCGTTCCAAGGTCAGGTGAGATGTATAATCCCTCCAGTGTGTTCTGGGTGTATCCCGGGGTCTCCTACCAGTTGGATGTGCCCTGAACACCTCAAATGGGAGGCACCCAGGAGGATCCTGATCAGATGCCTGAACCACCTCAACTGACCCCTTTAAACTAAGGTCCTGTGTAAAGATTGTATTTATTTATTTTAATGGAAGGGGAAAATATGTGTTTTAAAAAATACCTATCCATGTAGACGGGGCCCGAGTCCACAACATGTTACCAATCTCTTGTTCACTGTCATTTCAGCTTCATAACATAATTTTCCCAAATTATCTTACATCTTAGTTTGTCATTTTATTATGATGTATGTTGTGTTTAAAACTACAGAAAATATTCATCAATTTATTTTATTGACACTGTTGGGGACACACATTGTTTTGATGTGCATCCTGGTACACTGTACAGATGACAGGACGATGCAGAGGAAAGGGTTATAGACATGATTGTGGAGTTTGTTCTCTCAGACAGAATTATTTCTTTGTTCTAACAACTTAAAACAACCCATATGTTCAGAGACAAATCAGGAGGCAGTGTGACGTTCTTACAGCATCAAGAAAAGATCCTGGTTTGCATCATTCTCCCAGCCAGCTGTCACTGTTGTTTGCTTTGTTTTGGTTTTAATTTTCTACACCAGCTTAGTACCAGGCTAAAAAGCGACACTTCTCTGCCCTGTCTGAATGTTTCAAGTGTGTCTGTAACCACACCCAACAGAGACGCCACAGTGTACTGACAGCCTGGACTTTGACATCACCTCAGGTGAGACGCTTTATCATCTACATCAGTGTCTCTGTTGTGAAATAACCCAAACAGCCTGAGATGAAAACTGAACGATCAGAGCCGTGCGATATTTAAAAGAGCAGTGTGGAAGATTTAGGGGATTCATTGGCATGTAGCGGTGAGGATACAGATTGCAACCAGCTTAAACTCCTCTGCCAAGCATGAACTCCCAGTTGGAATTCCTTCAGTGTTTATTGTTCAGGAGATTTTAACCAGGAGCCAAATCATCAACAGAGGTCTCTTCCTCTCCAAAACAACTTTGTGGGTTTCCTCCAGGTGCTCCAGCTTCCTCCCACAGTCCAAAGACATGCAGGTTAATTGGTGGCTCTAAATTGTCCGTAGGTGTGAATGTGAGTGTGAGTGGTTGTCTGTCTCTATGTGTCAGCCCTGTGATAGTCTGGTGACCTGTCCAGGGTATAGCCAGTGTTTGGTTTGTCCATTCTGGGCTACTGTAGAAACATGGCGGTGCAACAGCACGTGCTGCCTATGTAGATATAAACAGATCGTTCTAAGGTAACAAAACCACAATGATTTTTGTTTTCAGATAATTATACATGAAAGAAAACATACTTATTTCCGCCAGTACATCCCGCTGAATCCTACACACTGGAGCTTTAACATGTGGTGACACACTCACATGACTGTCATACAGATGCATCATACTTGCCCAAACTCTTTGCCACTACAAAGGAAAAAGACGCACTCACAGCGAGTGAGTAATTTTACAAAATACTGAGCCTGCACTGTGGTCGACAACTAAGCATATTAAGCAGGGAGAAAGAGAGCAAGACGGAGTGAGACAGGCAGACAGGCAGAAACACAGACAGCTGAGGAGAGAAGGGGGTGATGTGTGAAAAGAAAGACAGCTGGGGAATAACAAAGTGAGAGGGGGATGAAAAAAAAAAAAAAACGACAGCCGTCAATCACTGTGTGTGTCTGTGGAGAAGGATTGAAATTCTGATCAGATCCCCAAACACACACCTGAATGAAAGGAGGCAGACTGAGCTCTGTGTGTGCACTTCTGCATCTTTAGTTGTGTGTTTGTGCATGTGTGTCTGTCTCGTAAGCATGTGTGCACACGGTGTGTAGGTGTGCATGTTTGTGCAGCTTCTATTATGTGTTATATTTTATGGACTTTTTATGAGTGTTTAAAATGAATATTGGTGTTACCTACGTACATCTGTGCTGTGTGAGCATCAGTGTGGTTTGTGTGTGTGTGTGTGTGTGTGTGTGTGTGTGTGTGTGTAAACACTGGGGTTCCAGAGCATACATAGATTCAACAACACATTAGTCCCTAGTCGGGTCAAAATGTCAATATTCACCATTCACACAAACAGCAAACCTCAGGACGCCAAACCAGCGGGGAATGGAGGTCAGTCGCAGTTTTTTTTAAAGGTTATTTTATATGGCATTTCCTTTATATAAGAGACGGAGATGAGGGATGTGAGGAAAGACTGCAAAATAGAGGGGCTGAGAGCAGGAGAATGTCATGCCATATAGCTCACCAGCTCGGGTTAAAATCACCACAAACACAGTCTATGTACCTTTCTTTTTTCAAACTGTTTTTTCAGGCAAATCAACACATTGAGTTTATTACTTATAGTTATGGTCAACATGTTAGCAAACAGTCGCCTGTATACGCATCTGGCATAGACAAAGCAACATCACTATTCATTTGGACTGCTAAATGCAGGCCCTCTGGCAATTTGCAAATACGTCTCATAATGACAGATGCCAGTTCAGTTCAGCAGGTTTGCATTAAATCAAACTGCTTTAAACTCGTACAGCAGACTGGACTGGACCAGAACGGCAAAACTGGAGATCAACCCAACCTAGTGTTTGGTGGTTATTACATTTGAATCCTACAGTATTTCTGCACGTCATTAACTTGTTTTACAAAGCACTGCAAGGTGTACAATAGTACATGTACATCTATGATCACATTTTACCAGCTGGAGGCAAAACCTGCCTCTCCCCCACAGGGCTGTAGGCTACATAGGAGTGTTAAAATGTGTTTGTCTTGTTGTGTTATTGGGAGCCAGAATAGAAGGAGTCATGGCTCAAAACCAGCCGCCACTGCCCGTCAACAAAAACAAAGATGGTTATGGTTAAAT
>NC_065524.1:38119975-38127641 GCF_006386435.1 Epinephelus moara | reverse complement strand
GACTGCAACCTGGCACAAAACACACAGACATCTTCAATCATAAATCGATTAATCATAAAACAGTGGAATTTCAGCGGGGAGGCCAAGCTGCAGGAAGCGAGCGAAAGCTATGATGTCACATATGCGACCTCCTCCTGTGTACTCTTGAGTCTTTCTAATTAACAAGCTTATATCTCAACAGTTTTACCACAAAGTATGACTTTCTTGACCTTAAAACATATTTAGATTTCATGTCGCAACTCAAACGGGATCAAAAGATAATATTTCTCTCCCAATTCACTGCCATTCATATTTTTTCTGATCTAAGGTCCCATGAGCTCTACCGGAAGGGGCGTGACTTCGGCACTCTCTGTCTGTAGAGCATTGCTTTGTCTCCAGCTAAGCCCCGCCCACCAAAAAACATCTTACTGTTAACTAAGGGTCTATTTATAGAACTCCACAGATGTTAGGTGTCACAGTCAGGATGAGGAGCCTGATTTTCACACATGCTAAAAATATAGACACTGCTCATACTGCAGGACTTTAGGAAACATGTCCTCGAAGTGGAATTTGCAATTATTATTTTTTTCTCTGGTCCATTCAAAAAACAGGAATAGCAAGAGGAGCAGCCTCCAACAGTTCCATCACAGCCTCTCTCCTGGCCTGTTGATGGCTCCATATTTATTGTGAGTGATAGGACAAAATCACAGATGACTCAAAACTAAATCAGCCAAATTATATCTGTATATCTATCTGTTGTGCCACTCAATTGGGGTTTTGATTTGATTTTTGCAACCCACTGCCTCCCTCATGCACTCTCTTTGTCTCTCTAGCACATTTTAATATATTTGAATTTTCTCCCCCGCTATCTCTCCCTACGCCTCTCTCTCCCAGCATCTTTGAGACAGATAAAGCCTGGTGCTTTTCGATTGGAGCGTAATGGATGATTTTGCTGAGTGGAAAATGACGGGTTATTTCCTTGAAGTCTATCATGGCAGCAGTAACAGCGGTTTCTAAGTCAGCAGGGCTCAGTGGAACAGAGGAGGGATCCAGGTGATTTTGTTTGGTCTGTCTTTGATGCAGCAGAGGGGATGATTGGAGGAGTTCCGTCTCTGTGTTTCTGTCATTGTTTTCTCAGCTCATGTCTCTTTGGATCTTGGCTCTGTGTACATTTTGCATCTTTTTGTTTTGTATTTCAAAAGAAATGTGTTGTGACAATAATCTCTGCAAGGAGGCATCTCTTGCACCACCCTAATTTGGTTAATTAAAACAGGATGTCACCTAGACATCGATTTACGGCGTACTACCCTCTCAATCTACCTGGCAACAAAACCTCCATAATTCTGAGGGACCTGACAGTGGAGAGAGGAGGCAACATAATAGGAGTTTGGGATTTAATGAGCCCTATTGGAAGATTACAAGTGCAGCAGGAGCATATGGTAAGATATTTAGCTTGAGTGATAAAATAGGGCTGCATAGTAGAAAATGACATGATGAAGTTGAATGGTACAGTAAGGAAACACGAGGTACTATGCAATTATGGTCCTTGAGGTCCAGAGTTTTGTTCCCTCTTGACAGATATAGAGCCATTAAATCTAATTTCTGTGTAGCACAGCGAAATCAGTTGTGTTGCGAAGAGCTACAGACAAAAGCAGTTCTCAACCCATGACGACGGCTATTGTGCAACTCAAACGTAGTGAGTAAAGTGGAAGCAAATGATTGAATATGACCTTTGACTATAAGAATATCTCCTACCGGTTTTAATGCATTAAGGATCTAAAAATACATGCCAGCCACACTGTGCTAGTATGCTAATGTGCTGAAAATGTCAATATATGGCACAATTTTCAAAGCAGAGGCTGTGAAATGAAGCTCAATCGGGAGTGGTTGTGAATTATTACATTGACAAGATGGTGGGTAGGTTTACATTCATTTCAGTTTCCATAACTATTTATCCTCTTGAGGGTCGCGGGGGAAACCCAGGAACCCTCCTGCTGTGAGGCGACAGTGCTAACCACTACACCACTGTGCCGCCAGGTAGGTTTACATGCACACTAATATGCCACTATTGTTCTGGATAAGAAATAATTCCAAATCTGATTAAGTTCATGTAAATAGCACTCTTTTGCTTTTGGAGCGAGCGTGGAGCCAACACTGTAACTAACTGCAATCCCGGACGAATTATCAAAGTTTTGGAAAATGAAAAAGCGATTTCAGAGAGAAGCCGACACAAGGGTCTGCAACATATCTTTGGATGTGCAAAAACAGGTTACAACGATGAAGATAGTTAAGAAATAAAGCCCAACTGGAGGCTATAGATCACAGTGCAAAAGTGAACCACCACAGCACTGGGGACTGAGACACCAGATGAGTATAAAGGGAAACTTAGCTGATATTCAGCCAGCTGTTAGTTGTCACAGTGTGTAGATGAACCGTGTTTGGCTTCCCCATGTGCAGCCGCCAGCTCATACCTCTGCTGGGGACTGGGCAAGGAGCTCTGGGGAAAGCCAAACACTTCATCCAACACATTATCACTCCGACCTCTTCACATATATCGACGTTTGGTTATTGACTTTCTATGTTGAGGTATGACGTCCAAGGTACCCTGGGTGTGTTGGTTGTTGATGATCTGGGACGCCGTGTCAACTTCAGCCTGTTACATGCATTGTCTGTTTTCAAAATACACTTCAGTTTTCACAGGAAATGTTTATTTAAATTAATTTTCCTTCAGCAACAAATACACGTATTGTGCGCAAACAAACGCATGTGGCTGGGTTTAGGAAAAACAAACAGGGTTTGGTGGTTGTTGGACCCATCAACCACCCCTTCCACCCGCCCTATTCTGACTTCCACTGCCTCGACTTTCTTTGCTGTCCTGCCACATTTCCCCCTGATGTTGCTCGTCGCCACTGAACAATAACAGCGACTGGCCACGTATCATGCCTACATGAAAGAACAGCTTTATTCATTGGGGTCTGACGGTGGAGTCACTGACCAAGCACTGGATTTCAACATCTTCTAAATGAGACCTGGTTAGCTGGTCAAATATCAACAAAGTTTCCTGGCTTCCCTTCGCTGGTTCTTGTAAAGCAGGTCAGTCCTTTATTCACTGTTATTATCATTACAGAGCAAAAGCAGCATGTGTATACATTCAGTAGGCTATATCTTCGGTAGCTAGCTAGCTAACCCTACACTTTTCAGGGTTTGATTTTGGTTTTGGAACAGGGAAGAAACATATGTCTCCTTCCAACCTCTCCAGGTAATTAGTATCACTATTACATGTGCCCCAGGCACAATGTTTAGCTCGAAATCCACAAAAGCAGCCTGAAAATCAAGGAAATCTGAAGCCTGTGACAAAGGGCGTCGAGCCTGTTCGCAGTCAGCTCTGTGTGTCGTACACAAACCAACTCGCCAACAGTTTGTCGGGCTGTGGGGTAGAGATGCATACTCAAAAGAAAAGTCCACATCTCTGGTCAGAAGGACACACCTACTTTTAAACTTTTTGGAAGACATCAGATATCAATGCGTTTTTGGATATGTGCAAGAAGGTTGCTGAAGGACTGTAACAGGGAGGCTGTGTTTGCTGTTCTGTATTTTGACATAATTGGTATGTTAGGGCACGTTAACCGGAGTATGCACGGCTGCATGTAAAGAGGAATATTTATTTTCATTAGCCATTTAAGCAGCTCAGTAGGAATATTGTCCTTTTTGGAATAAAGACATTTTGTGCATGTAAATGTAGTCAGTGTTTCTAATTCAACAGGCAAACACCTTTCAGTGTTCACAGAAGTAAAGACGACTGTTACCAATCCCAGTGCAAACCAGCACTTTCTTAGTTCAAGTTCAAGTGTCAGCTTCCAGACAGCTGAATCCTTGAGTCATTGCAGAGGTGCCTTGAGAAGCAGCTTTGAAGTGGCTTCGATCTGCCAGTCAAAATTACTTTCTTTCACCAAGTTCTCCCTCATGCTTTATCATCAAAATGTCCAAAAGTCCTTCACTGCCCAGAAAGTGTTTCCACCTTTCACCAACACATAAATACACAAAAAACTTGCAGAGCTGTTTCTGAAACTTCACTAGTTTCTCCACAAAATACTGCAAAGACTGAGAGATTCTGACAAATAACAAAGTGAGGATAGAGGACGAGGAGAGAGGCAAAGAAAAGTGGAATCAAAGGGATAGAAAATAAAACAGAAAGGGGGGATCGAATGTTGAAATTGAGAGTTGAGAAGGAGCTAGGTTTGAGAAGAATTAAGACAGAGACAAGTGGAGGTTTAGAGACGGAGAGGTGGAGTAGTGAAGGAGTAATTGTCAAGAGGAGTTGAGGATCAGGGCTGATGGCCTAAAGAAGGTGCAGGGAGGGACAGAGTGTTCCAATGTAATCCTCTCAGCTATATAACCATGCAGCAAGCAGTCATTCAGTTAGGCAGCTTGTTAGTCAGTAAATCAGCAAGCTGTGTGTCAGGGTTTGGCATTACAGTCTTACAAGCAGTGCACACCTGCCTCCTGAGTGAAAGTCGGTGGTTGTTGGACTCATCCACCAACACTCCCACGCACCCTACTGGGACTTCCACTGCCTTAACTTTTATTGTTGTCCCGCCACACTAACCCCTGATGCCGTGTATCATGCAGACATGAAAGGACGGCTTTTTTCAACGACGTCTGACACCTGAAGTCATGAACCAAGTGCCAGATTTCGATGACTTCGGACTGACACAGGGTGGTCCTGACAGATACAGTAGGGCACTGACTCAATCAGTACATTTACATGCACGCAGTGGTCGAGCTAAGCTCATAACTTGGCTAATCAGTTATGTTGTACTTCTCGTCTTGTCTGAGTATACATGCAGAAGAGAAAATCGAATTCTGACCAAGTACGTCAGACTCTGCCTTGATAGGCGGCGCTGTGTCCTTTCTAATATAGTGCGTATTGAACGAGTTCCGGTTGACCCGAAGAGGAAGCTAACGACAAATGAAGATGGCAGAGATGGATGTAGTTTCCTTGTCAGTCCAGAAGTGTGTCTTCTGCGTCTCGGTCGCCATGGTGTTTGTTTTTACGGGAGTTACTGCACTGCTATACGTTATCTCTTTCTTCTTTCGGGTGAAAGCCTGCGAAAGAAAAAGTGGTGCATGCGCAGACTCCAGTCAGACTAAGTGGATACATGCAGCAATAGTTCGATTTTCAATTGAACTACCTAGGTGTGTTAGTCGAGCTACAGATAGTCCAATTTGAGTCGGACCAAGTTGTTTACATGCATCCAAAAGTCTGGTTTCAGTCGGACTAAGCCAATAATTTGATTTTCTCAAGCTGCATGTAAACGTACTGAGTGTGAAACGAGAAGAGTCATACAAATGGTCTTTGCGCAAAAGAATGAAGGATATAAGTCCTCTGACAATCAGACAAAACGTGATTATTTTCTTGTTTCTTTCCTCCTCTCTGACAGTAAATGGAACATCTTTGTGTTGTGGACAAATCAAGACATTCGATGATGTCACCTTGGGAAATGCCGATTGACAACAATTGGCAAACACAAAAAACTTGTGAATTCATTGAGGAAAATTTCCACAAATCAACTGAAAATGAAAATAATTGTTACTTGCAACCCTTTCCCTTTGTTACCGGACAAAAGTACAACACTGCGAATAAAGTGGCTAAAATTAATTTCCTTTCCTGTGTAAAGAACCGCTGCTCTTTTGCTACAGGCACATATGAAACATCCCACCTTGCCTGTACGGTGGGATGTACAGAGTTGCTGAGCAACGTTACTGCTGCCCCCAAAAACCTGATGGATAGATAGCTCTGAATAGGCTGCATAAGCCTTTTATTCCAACAATATAAATCACACACAGCAAACTGTCTCTTTCTGTGACAGACACAGAGGTGTTTATTCTCCTCAGGCTTTTGTTTCTCAGCAGAAGGTCATACCTGCCAAACATCCTTCTGCTTCTTTGGAAATGAGAACTATGATTTGCAAGGAAAAACAAACACCTGCCAGCTCAAGTCTTTTTTTTTTTCTTTTTTTTTAACAGTTGTACAGTTGTAGCCATCACAGTTTTTTTCGATTCGGTCAGTTTCTGGGTTTGTACATGCTTGTCCATCTGACTGGTAATGAAATGAAGTTTTTTCCCCAACAGTCAGAATCTGGTGTGAATCTTTCGGTCACTGAGTTATAAAAGTTTCAACACACTAAAATAGGTAAGGCAACAAAGGAACAATTTGTTTGTTACTTCTGTACATTTAAAACAGTCTGTGGGGCCTGTGAGTCTCCTGAGGCTCTTTGGAGTACAACTGACTACAAGACCCAAGAGACTTTGCGACCAGTGGGCCGATTCACTGGCTTTAAAAACGTGGAAATGTCAGGGATGCATGTCCCTTCAGCTGAGGCCCTGGTTGGCCATAGCAACAGCATTGGAAGCTCTCATTGGCTCAAGTGAGGTGTCAATCAAAAGAACAGGAGTTTGCCTCCATCATGGCAGCTCACCGGTCAGTTTGTCTACATGCAGAATGGCAGAAATTATGGATAAGATGTAGAGAAATATGAGTGTTTGAAATGATGTAGCAGCAGCTTGTGGATATATGGTTGTAATGAATCGTTTGGACTAAATATTCTGCTGGATCGAGATCATCTGGACTACTGTCAGTGTGTGAGAATTGATATGGGAGCTGTGTAAGCTGTGATTCTTTCTGGATAATATGGACCTATGGATGATGATAACACTTGGTGGGTAAGTAATAGATGTTTATCTGTTTATAATTTGTCTGGCAAAAAGTGTTGACTGAACCTGCTGTGTTGGTTGTGGAGGTTGAGATGGTTTCATTAATGGCAGCTGTTTTACATCTCATAATTACCAAAAAAAGAAAAAAACCTTAGTAGCAAACTCAAATGGGTTGTTGGTTTTCAAACATATTCATTGACTTTTAAATTCAGTAATAAAGCCAGCTGCTAATGAGTAGAGTAGAAAAGCACAGAAAGCTGTTATTGACACTGTACAAAGAATATTCAATGAGATTAGGAGTGCTACATCTGGTCAGGTGCCAACTAGTCAATAAAACAAGCAAGTAAAAAAAAAACAAAAAAAAAAAACAGACAGTCCAGCTGAATGGTGTAAAAAAAATTAAAAAAAATAAAATTAAAAAAATGCTGTATCAAGCTGTTGAACATGTAACATAAATAGTGTATTGCACCTGAACAGCAAAACTATTTCACATGTATTGATTTATCAGCCTGATGGTGTTCAGATAAAAAACTGTTTCTGAGTCTCTTTGTGTGTGACTTTAAGCTCCTGTATCTCCGACCAGAGTGCAGGACAGAGAACAGTTTGTGACCCAGCTGGGAACAGTCCTAAATAATTTCCTTGGCTCTGCAGAGGCACCGGGAGCTGAGATATCCTCAAGAGAAGGCAGAGGGCAGCCGATGATTCTTTCTGCCATTTTAGTGGACTTTAGTGTGAATTTTGCAGGGTGGCCACAGGTCCTTAAAGAGGCTTAAAGTGTCTTGAATACACAATGAAAGGCCTTAAAGGGGAACTAATGTTTTTTTCAACCTGGGCCCTATTTTCCGATCTACTTTTGTCTAAATGAGTGATAGGATGTTCAATATGTGACATTTCTCCAGTATGAAGCTAGGGCTGACCTGCCTGCAGCCCGTGAGCGCGCTATATTAAATAATAGGGCACTCAGACAGCGTCA
>NC_065524.1:38114490-38119485 GCF_006386435.1 Epinephelus moara | reverse complement strand
ATGTCACATATTGAACATCCTATCACTCATTTAGACAAAAGTAGATCGGAAAATAGGGCCCAGGTTGAAAAAAACATTAGTTCCCCTTTAAAAGGCATTTCAGTCATGTCACTGTGAGAATATCCAGTGTCAGAGACAGAAAGGAAACACTATTAACGGAGGAACAGACCTCAACACAACACCTGTATGCATAAAATGCCCCTACTTTGGTCCTGTCTGTGCATTTAGATCACACAATGAATCTGCACCATTAAACTAAAGACCTTGCATCAGTGTCATTTTACCTAACACTTCAATCTGAACTGATAGCCATGTGTTTACTTGAAAAGATTATATTTTCACTTTTGGTGTGTATTTCCATCACAAGTTTGATCTTCAGTTCCATTTAATGTGGTATTAAATAGGTCTTAAAAAGTTTAACTTGTTTATACCTGAGGACGGCCTGTCTCAGAGGTCACTCAGGAGGGATAATGAATGTGTCTCGGGTATCCTGGATTTTAAAATGTGTATGGTGCTGTAGCTCAACCTGTGGTGGCCCTTCAGGTCGAAGCCACATAGAAACCTTGAACCTGGAAAAAGTAAACTTTATGGGTGTTCTAAATGTTTAAGGGATCCATTAATTTTTCATGCTTCTGAGGGTGATTGCTGCATAAAGACGGAGGCAGAGAGGAGACGACTGAATGAGAAAGAGGAGGGAAAGTAAGTTTGTTGTGCCTGTGCCTGGGACTGTCAGAGGATTTGAAAGCTCTCTTCTCACATTGGCTTTGCAAAGTAAATTATTATAAATATGTAATAACTTTATGAGCCTTTTGTGCTTCATTCACGTTCCGCATTAAAAATCTATTTTATTTATCCTGAATGTGCTCAGGCACGTTGAAGACAGAAACTGTGTGTGTGTTTTCACAAGAGAACATGTTGTTCTCCTCACACTAATATGTGTCACATGCCTTGTAGCATGTGTGTGTGTTATTGCTGCAGTGCGTTTGGTGTTGGCTTTGAGCATGTGTGTCTGCATGTTTGTGTCACGGGATGTTAATTTTGTGGCTTGCTAGCTGGCTAATTATCTGCCAGTTACCATGACAGACACTCCGTCACACTGTAACGGACATGACAGGCAGCACGTTGTGTGTATGCGTGCGCACGTGCTTCCGTGACCGTGTTTGTGTGTCTGTTTTTCACTGGCCGCACGTTAAAGAAACGATTTAGGACCGCGTGCTTCTGTAACTATTTATTAGTGTTTTCTTTTCTCTAAGATGGCTGTTGGAACACACACACACACGCACATGCACACGCACACACACACACACACACACACACTCACATGCGCTAAGTCAAACTGAGACAGATAATCAAACACTATTACTGTCCTCTCTCATGTACCCCCTGAATCTTTAGATCAACTTTATTGCTGCAACCATTTACAGAATGGTGACATCGATGAAAAGGAATGGCCACTGTACTTTCCACATAATTACAGCTCTGTGTGTGTGTGTGTATGTGTGTGTGTGTGTGTGTGTGTGTGTGTGTGTGTACAGTAGTTAGCTGAGCCCTAACAGCCCAGTCACGAGAAGAAAATGTTGGCAGTTTGTTGCTGCACACCACAAATACTTTTCACATTTCACATGTATCTTATCAGCGTCTTTCAAAGCGACACATTACATGAGCTGACTTTGTGATCTGGAGGTGGAGGGGATGGTGGGTGGTGTGACGCACAGGCGAGACCAACCCAGTCTCACTCCAAAGTTGTCAAAAATTGGTGCGTGCATGGTCAGTATATTCCTGTGTCATGCTCTAGCCCTTTTTAAACAGGAATTGTGCAAATTTGCAGGAAAGCCCAATCAGTCTTTTTTCAGCATTGGCAGTATAAAAACAAAATCGGGGAGTGCAGCAAAATGCCGCCTACCTACTTTTGTTTATACAGAATGTGCCTTTTTCGTGGGAATGGGGGGCGTGAGCAAGTAACAAAACGTGTAGCTCAGCGTGTGACGTAAACAGTGACCTGGGAGGGAAGCCGCAGCTGGTCAGTCCTTCAGCGATTCTCTCATAAGTCGGCCCGTTCTTCACCGTCCCCGTCATCTGACGGTTAATGGCCTCTTCGTTTGCGAGGACAAGGAGGGCGCGCAATTCCTTGTCTCCCCAGTTGCTCATCTTTACAGTGTCTGTCAGGTTTGTGTTTCCCTCTTGCTACTAGCTGCTCGCTAATTCCTGCTATCAGCTGTTTTCTGTTTATCCACCGCCAGTGGGTCGCACGTGTGCAACATTCGCGGAAAATCTGGCAGTGTAAAAGGGGCTACAGACTGAAAAAAGCCATCTTTTCACTTTAGCATGATACACGGCCGGTCGCCATTATTGTTTAACCATGCCCGGCGACGTCAGGGGGAAAGCAGCAGGACAACAATGAAAGTATGGCGGCAGAATGTCGAGTAGGGAGAGCAGGAGGGCTGGTGAATGGGCCACAGACAATCACCCGGGACGCCGTCATTTCAACTTGCAGTGTTGTACTGACCTAGTGCTTTTATTTTGAAAGAGACTGTATGCAAACTGTACATTTCCTGTGAAAACAGAAGTGTATTTTGCAAACAGACAATGCATGTAACAGGCTGAAGTTGACACGGCTGCCAGTTGTGTTTTAGCGACCCATCACTGTGTGTCCTTTGAATTTTTAGCACCCACATGGAGTTTTTTTTTTTTTTTTTTTGAAAAATAACATAACTTTCCAATAGGGTTGAAACTTTATACTACACCAACGTTTTCATATATGTATGTGCTTGATGCCTATTTATATATATATATATATGTGTGTGTGTGTGTGTGTGTGTGTGTTCTTAAAGAGTTGCTGATCATGTGGTCATTTAATCTGCTCATGATGGAAAAATGATTGATTTGCTGGATAGATTTTCTTCAGTTTAACGCTGCCGTGCGCGTGCACGCGCGCGCACACACACACACACACACACACACACACACACACACACACACACACACACACACACAAATAAATGTCAGCATTGATGGGAAATGGATTGGCTGTAGCTTTGTTAACCCTTCACCTAGAGGAAGCATATTAATGCTAAGCTGTGTGTGTTTTTTTAGAACATAGTACTCAGACTGCAGAGAAGAAGAGAACAGAGAAAATATGAACAAAATTGAACATTAAAACATAAATGATGTTTATTTGGAGGCACTGCAGGCTGCTCCAGCTTGTTACAGCAACAGCGGTGCAAGTTTGACCTAAACACACCAGCCCGTCTAATCAGAGGAGAAATCTTTGCATGGTCAGGATTGTGAGGAATAAGGAGTTTACAGGTTCATTATCTTACCACCATTACTGATTTGCGCTGTTGCCACGTTAATGCCCTGAAAAATACATTTTGATATCCACAACTTCCCCAGTCCTTGCATTGCTGAGAACACAGTGTTCTTCCTACAAGAACAGGATATCAAAAGCCGATCAGAGCCACGTTAGCAGTGAAGGGAGCCTCGCTGTTTTTTTGATTGGTGTCACACTAGAGACGCTGACCATGAGAACATGCTGCGTCTGTCTTGGGAGAAAGTAACATGTTCATCTCAGTATCAGAGGAAGTGGAACATGAACTGCCAGTCCTATCCAATTTACGAATGCCTCAACTGCTCATATCTGCTCATATCTGCACACTTCTGCATCTGAAATTAAAGATTCAGTTTGAAGTTTGATGATAATGAAGTAGAAATGGTCGACTGCAACATCAAATAGTCTTTGTACTTGTGTTTTGATGTGGACGCTGGATTTCAGGATTTTACTGTTTTGTTTTATGTCTCAAGTTGTGTCTATTTACATCTTTGGAACATTTTACTTTTAAAAAAATGACCATATCATTGCATCTACTGTGTATTTACTGACATCAGCCTTGCACATGGTCGGCTGCAGTTCATTCCCATCTCCAATTGCAAGTCAAAACGATCACTTCCTATCTCAAACCAATCGTTACTGATGCCATGACGAAGAAGGTCCCCTAGCCTTAACAGAGGTGTCATTTTAACCAAAAACAGTTTCCCTGAACCTAACCAAGTCTTCTCTGTGCCTTTTCTAGGGCTACAGTACATCGGTAAATCACTACAAATCGACAACAAACCCATGTTATTACATTTGGCCAACACATGTTTGTGGTTGGGTTTAGGAAAAAAGAGCAGGGTTTGGTTTTACAATCTTATGGGAAGTGAACACCGGCCTCCTGAGTGAAAGTCAGTGGTTGTTGGACCCATCCACCGTTGTCCTGCCACATTTCCCCCTGACGCTGCCTGCCACAGTTCTGCAAAAATTAATCATTCATTCCTCTGGCGCCACCTCAAGGTATTGCACCACACTTAAGGTATGGAAGGTGCAAAAAATGCTCTCGCTATTATGATTCTTACTTTATATTGATTTAGACTAGGGCTGTAGTTTCCTGGTTGACTGGTCGATTATGATCGCTATCTTCTCGTCCAACCAAATTATCATTAGTCGAATAATCGTCATGTTACTTTCATAAGGAGGAAAGTGCTACATCAACAGCTTTCCAGGATTAATCCATTATTTCCTGCGACGGGGGGACAGGCTAAGTTACCTGTTGACAGAAAGTTGAACTCGCCCACCCTCCCGCTCAGCGTCGCGGTGACGCAGACCTTCTGTCTGTCTCTGTAAGCTGACCCTCCCGCTCAGCGTCGCGGTGACGCAGACCTTCTGTCTGTCTCTGTAAGCTGAAACCATTTCCCTCAGTGGAAACGAAGCTTGTATTTACTTGTATTTCACAGATAAGAAACAGTAAATTGTGAAGACAGTAAAGCCTCCACTAAAATAGCATTTTAAGTCTTGTGTGTGATTTATCCTTCAGGGATTTATACCTCGTGATTTATCCTGGCTTCATATGAGCAGAGGAAATCTCCGCTTGTCGCTAGGCTAATGTATACAATGTAAAATGCCATAGGCTGGCGCTAATAACGTTAGCATGTTGTATTTGTTTGGAAAACGTGTTTAGT
>NC_065524.1:38107922-38114290 GCF_006386435.1 Epinephelus moara | reverse complement strand
TGTTTAATGTGTGTTTAATGTGTGTTTTGAATCAACTATATAAATAAATTTTGATTTGAACTAAACTTTACAGCACTTAACACAGTCCTCCACCGCCGACTAGCTTTTTGGAGGTGTAACTGCAGAGTGACACAGACACACCACCACACAAGTAAAAATAATGTGCAGATTTTTTTTTCCCCACGACTAATCGATTAGTTGAAGATTATGTGCGACTTCAGTCGACCAAGATTTTCTTTGGTTCACTACAGCCATAATTTAGACAGAACTATGCTAACACCAATCCCGCGGGAGGTCTGTTTATCAAGGGTTAACCATTGTGTCAACAGTGATTTGTATCATATCTCCTGCCAACAGGAACACCAGATCAGAAAAAAAATCTTGTTTATGTATTATTCCAGTAGTGTGTGAACATACTCACCACTTCTGCTTGTTGTATTTGAAAGAACCTTTATTGCACACTCTTTACCTTGCCTCACCTCCAGCGCTCGCTCTTGACATACCTGCCCTGTAAACACTCAGCAACACTAAAGATTTCTTCAGGGCCTTGAATGGTGTTACTCATCTTTCCCGACCCATGGACACCTGCACCATGAAAACATTTACAACTGAGGGGCAAAAAAAGAGAGTTCTGTTGTGTGAGATTCACAGTAAGGTATTTGAAAATCAATATGTTCCTTAACAAAGGCGGATACTGTATACAGTCAACCATACAGGCAGCATTGAGTCCTCAAGTGTTTACTGTCACTTCCTCCTCGCCACTCTCTGTTCTCTGTGTCGTGTTTTGCTTGTTGCTGAGAGTGCTCATCCTGCTCTATTCAATACAAGGTTATAGAAAAACAACATGAATTCTATGGAGATGATAAAGTGTCGTCGGGTGTGAGGCATGTGCTACGAAGGACGTGATGAAGCTATTGAAAAATTAAAGTACATTGTTTCAATCCGATACACACCTCCAGTCTATGGTAGGGTGAATGCATCTGAAAATGGGAGTTGCTGTGATGTTTCCCATTGATATTAATAAATCTTTGGCATTTAAAAACGTTCCTTCAGTGATTTGACTTTTTCTTGAAACACTAACCTCTGCATCGGGAGCGTACCTATGTTCCCCGGGTTCTATGTTCCCCGCTTTGTATGGGACCGGGGAACATAGAACCCTTTTTAATAATAAGGGTTCTATGTTCCCTGCTTTTCCCCAAAAGGACCCGGAGAACATAGGCCCTTTTTTTAAAAAAAGGGTTCTATGTTCTCCGATCCCATAGCCTACAAAGCTTTTGGGGTCTGTTATTTTTAAAATTTTATTTATAATATTTATTTATTTATCCATCCTGGAGAAGGGGAGAAACATGACCCACAGATAACTTCTTCACTTCTGTAAAGCTCGCCACCACCTTTCAGGCAAAAAAGACCAGCCTGGTCGGCACACTGGGGAAAACGACGTGGGAGCTGCCACCGGGAGCTGCCACCGGGTGCAGCCACCCTCCGCTAAAGAGTCAGCAAAGCTGTTCAGCACAAAAGTGCTGAAATCCGGTGACGTGACTCTTACCGTTTACCAGTGTAATCCCAGCAAGAATGTGTGCATTCTGAGCTCCGTGCACACAGGTGTGGGCGTCACCGATGGGAAGAAGGAAAAGCCCGAGTCTTGCTTGTAACGCGTTGTTTGTTTACACCATTCCGACATGCCAATGTCCCACCATTCCGACAAGGCTTTCCATGTAATGAAATTAGTCAACAGGTGACTCCCTTCTTTAAGACATGCTGATAGAGGAATAGGCTACCCACATTTGGTTGTGCGTAATTACGCAGCAGAGCTCAGACAGGGACTACATAACATTGCATTGTTAAAATATCCTAAGCAGCTGTGGGTGGAAGGTATTGAATAACTTCATAATCTAGTCAATAAATTAGCCTGTAACTAATGGCTGACTTTTTTTCTTTCTTTTTTCGGGAATTCTGTGGGTCACAGGATTTCCGTGGGCTGGGAATAATTTAATCATGGTACTGTGACTAGACAGGAAAAAAACAAACGAGTGGAACCAGGAATAATAACAATAGGTCAATTTTATATGAATACGGTATGCAGTTAATATGAATTGCAACACAACACAGGATGGGTATGAGACGGGACAAGATCATTTTATTGAGAGTGGGATGTGACAGGAGATCAGGACTGTCCTGATCTCCTGACAGGACAGGACACGTAGTCTACGTTTCAACAAATGCAACTTCACATGTTCTAAAACATGTTTATTTGTGTGATTATGATAGGAGTACTGCATATCAACTTAATCTCCCGTATTTTGACGGCGCCAGTCTAGTCAAAAGTGCGTAGAAGGTCAAGCTCCTGTTCATGCATTTTTCATGTTTTAAGACATGTGTACAGATGTGATACAGTCAGTGAAAGCTTACTTAATAAACACAAAGTCTCGGCATCTGAAGGAGGAGATGCCTTGAACGGAAAGCAGACCGTGGTGGTTTTCAGTCACACACTCCGACGCCACTTCTTGTTGTTGAAAAGAATCATAAAGGGGCCGCTGCCACCTGCCAAATATTCCCGGGGTTGGAGATCGCCGCTGCCACCTGCCAAATATTCCCGGGGTTGGAGATCTCAGGGTCGGAAGTAAACACGTTTTTATAGATATTTTCTGTTGCGCAGTGTTATTGATAAGGCGCGATGAGTCCCACCGTGTGGATATGATGCTGTGTATGCTCATCAGTGGTTGTAGACTGTCACTCAGCCCCCTCAGCCTCAGTTTTTCTTGATTATGCTTATGGACATACTGTGCAAGATATCTTTGTGTAGCTTTGTTAGTGTCGGCTATATTTGAATTTTTGATAGTTTGGAGACATCATCAGGCTGTGGTCGTTTGAGCCCAGGTCAGGGCAGGCTGTTGATAAGTGTTGATATGGAGCTTCCGTCGCTGTCCGTGGTGCTGAAAGGCTGGTTTGCAAGGTGAGTGTTAAATCAGCGAACGCATAGACCTACAGTATGTCGCACAATTCAGCATTTATGGAAATTATGGTGGAAAAAATAAGCCCTAAATGTTATTAGGACCCGTTAAGGAAAAGCGGGGAACATAGGACCCTTTTTCTCAAAAGGGTCCTATGTTCCCCGGCAACAGCGTGTACAGATCCCCGGCAACAGCGTGGAACATAGAACCCTTTTTCTTAAAAAGGGTTCTATGTTCCCCGGTCCCATACAAAGCGGGGAACATATTTCCTTTTGGGGAAAGCGGGGAACATAGGACCCGGGGAACATAGAACCCGGGGAATATAGGGATGACCCCCTCTGCATCTTGTCGCTCTACAATTTCCCACCATGTTTCATTCGGCTGCAGGTTTTGATGCCGTTATGTGGTTTTGATATTTTCCGTTTGTATTTGAGTTTGGCTCGCTCTATAAGCCTCTTATTCTTTTATCTTATCTGCACACATTTGTCTTTTTGCCTCTCTTTGTTGTGATTTCATAAAGTCTGTGTTTTCTCTCAGTAAACTAGATAGTGAATAATTCTTTGCTTGTGGTAGACACTGTCAGCCATCGCTCAGTAAACAGAGTAAAGGTTACTGATAATACACCATCAGCCTTTGGTCATCATCAGCTGGAGAACAGCTCCAAATGATTTCATGAGAGATTATGTGTGAGACAAATGGATGAATAAGAGCAAACTGTTAATTGCATCAAAATTTGAATGTTTAACTGCTGCACACTTTATTGGTTGCATTTTGACATTTCTGGCAAAGTCTCGATAAACAAAAGATAAAAACTAAATTTGGAAAGACTGTCAACTTAATCAGATTTTAAATGTTCAAGCTTGGACTATTTCGAGGTTTTAATGATGTTCATGTTGATATTTCTGCTGTGCATGACTAAAATATGTCTCATGTCTCCTCTCTCCGACTGTACTCGGGCCTGTCTTGCAAACAATACCTTAATCTCAACATGGAGATAAAACAAAAGGTACATGTATCTATCAATCCACAAGAACTGATTTACAGTATGTGTGCTTCGTGAAATGCTAGCGTGTATAATGAGAACAGAGCCGGTGGGCGTCTTTTAAGCCTCACACCTACAGTTATTCACAGCTTCACACTCAATAATTTCAGTCTTCACCAGCAATCTCAAAAATAGACTAACAAAGCCTAACAGTGGTTGCTGCTATTTTGCAAATCCAAATATGTGTTGTTGTTTTAATTATATGTCATGCTTTCTTCACAAAGAAAATACATGCTGTACACACAGACTGTATAAAGCCTACATATGCTTAAGCACGTTAACCAGGAAATTGGCATTGTTGCTGGCATTGCACATCTCTGCAAACTACACATACGTTACATTTGTACATTATTATGTGGCAGACATGTTGAAAACGTATGTTTCAACAACACTATGGTTAACGTGTGGTTATGTTTAGGCACAAAAACACTCGGTTATGGTTAGGAAAAGACCATGTTTTGGCTTAAAATACCAAGTTTTGGGGAAACAGTCCTGGCAGGAAATGTAGTGTTGTATCAGCAAAAAAACAGCAGATTTTTGTGCTGTGAAAAAACGCTGGAAAATGAGCCTGGTTTCACAGCAAAGTCTTCGAAAACCAGAATTTGGTGAGTGACTTATGGCATCAGACACCAGGGAAGCCAAGCCACCTTTTCATGTCAGTATGATACACAGCTGATCGCTGTTATTGTGTAATGGTGACCGACAGTGTCAGTAGGGGAAAATGCAGGGGGATGACAATGAAAGTTAAAGCAGCGGAAGTCCGAGTAGGGCCGGAGAAAGGGTTGGAGAATGGGTCCAACAACCACTGACTTTCACCTGGGAGCCTGGTGCTTGCTTTGTGTAAGATTGTAAAGCCAAACCCTGTTCTTTAGTCCTTAAAACAACCACATATGTGTGTTGGCTCAATGTAACCACAAAACATTAATTTGCAGTGTTGCACTGACGTAGTGCGTTTTTTTAAAAGAGACTGTATGCAAACTGTACATTTCCTGTTAAAACAGAAGTGTAAAACAGACAATGTATGTAACAGGCTGAAGTTGACACGGCATCCCACACAAAACATCAACAAGCAACGCACCCTTGCACGTCATATGGACGTCCAAGGAAAGTCCATGACCAAACGTCAATATGTGACGAGGTCAATGAGTTGAAAAAACAGGGATCAGGTTGCTACAAACCCCTGACGTTTGATCCCTAAACAGTTGCTGAAAAAACAGCAATGACTCGTTAAATTACAGCAGGTTTTGATGTTCCCTGGTCTCAAACAGTGGTCTCCTGCTTGGCATCTCGCATGGGTGACATGCCATCCACCATCCCCTCCACCACCTGATGACGAAGTCAGCTCAGATATAATGTCAGAAAAGTTGATATGATGTCTATGAAACATGAAAATGTAATGTATTTATGGCTTGCAGAAATGGATAGTGCCAACATTGTCTTCTGGCTAGACTCCATTCATACACAGAAAAGCATCAACTAGTAAAGTTTGAACATAATATATATATATTCTAATTCCTCTAGATAGTCAAATTTGATCGCGCTCTCTGCGCTTCGCCAGGGCCGTGGCCGATCCGAGGATCTCACTAAACCATTCAATCGGTAGTAGCAACGTGTAGTGTTTAAAGGGCAGTGAGTTAATCGACTCAAGCTTACAACCCACACTTCCTGGGAATTTCTCCTTCATGGGAAATAATTGCAATCCCCAATCCCTATAATGAGTGGGGATCAGTGGCTTACCCACGCATCTCTATGAAATGTAGACACACGCTGATCCACTCAGTTTGGCACACGTGTCCCGGACATCTAAGGGCATCACAGACCTGTTGTTGCTCAATCTCCTGTGGCTGAACGCCACTTGTCCCTCTAAGAAGAAGTTGGACACCAACCACATGGGGCCGCTTAGATACTTAGCATGCCGGAGTCTCATTTGTTATCTTATCTAACTACAGTATATAATGACGAAAACTCTGTGTGTGTGTTCCACGTTTTTCTCCTCACTGACTTGGTCAATCCATGTGAAATTTAGCACAGTGGTAGAGGGTCATGGGAGGATGCCAATAAAGCAATATTACATCAATTGGCAAAAGGGGGGCGCTATAGCAACCAATTGAAATGTCAAACTTTGAATGGGCATATCTCATGCCACGTATGTCGTAGAGACATGAAACTTTGCACAGAGATGCCTCTCCTCATGAGGAACACATTTGCCTCAAAAACCCATAACTCCCGCGTATGTTATTCAAAAATCTATATAAATATAGATTTTTGAATTTTTTGAAAAACACTTCAAATGGATCTCTACCTAGGAAGTTTGAGCGATCTGCATGAAATCTAGGGAGCAATATCTAAAGTTCCCTCTTGGCAAAAGTTGGAAA
>NC_065524.1:38088420-38107853 GCF_006386435.1 Epinephelus moara | reverse complement strand
TTCAATAAAACAATCGTACTATCAAATTCACAAACACTCTGTCTGGATACATTGCTCTTCTTAATGGGTTCAGTTGACTATTTAATCTGCAATTTCCTATGACCTGTATCCCAAACACACACCATGTGAAACTGTACGTGGGCAACTGTGCACTCAGTGGCTATGGTATAGTCAGAATTAACCAGACAAATCACTCCACCACCTAAGAACGGCCCTTTCACCACCACAGAATCAAGAGAGAGCTATAAATCTTGAAATCCTTTCCATGTCTGCGCCAGTTGAGGTTTGAAAAAACAAAATTAAATGTGCTATGCTACACAAGTGGCCCCTAGAGGCAGCAATGTTCACTACAACTCATAATGCTTTAAGTGTTGAATGGGAATAAACGATGACCCATAATTTCTGTTCAAGTAAAGATTGTCCTGATGGTGGTGCCGGAGAAAAAATATAATTGCATCACTAAAAAATTAAGGGTCTATCTGCTTGGGAGCATGCATCATGTGATGCCAGAGAAAATATCACTGAAATCATTCATCAAGATTCATCCTCTTGGGACCAGCAACGTCCACAGAGGGCATATCTCCTGAGTCCTGAAGAGCAGCAATGTGCTCTGCAAATTTCCTGGCAGTCAACCTGTTAACATTCAGATACTCAACCACATATCAGGTGACTCAAGTGTCAGAGGATCATCAAATACAACAGTGTTCATATTCTAATATAAATGAATATTGACTGTTAGATTTAAGGTGACATGGGCAGCATCTGTATCTTACTCCGGATTGTTATACTGACTAACATCAAAAAGAAAGAAAGTGGAGAACAGCTGCAGGATGGATGCAGTTAAAAAGTGATTTTAAACAGCTCTTTTATGGCTGGCATGTTTAGGTGAACCTCCCACTGAAGTTTGTACGTATTTTACTTACATAGAAAGTAGGATGTAAGATTTATCAGTGAACTGCAAAACCCACCGGAGCTGAGAGAAGTTGAAGCAACTTTATATGTGGGCGTTTATGATAAAAGATAGAGGAAACCAGAGAGGGAAAAGTTTCTGAGAGAATCACCTGGGAGTGTTAACGATGAAAAGTGAGAGAATAAGGCTGGAAAAAAAAATCTTACCGCCTCTTATGGTGTACTATTATAAAACCCATCACCTGGGATGATGTCCTTAATGCGACAATATATCTTTCTCTCTCTTGGTGTCTCACTGAGGCTCACAGTTTACAGTAAAATGAAATACATTGTGATACCTACATTACCCGGATACCTTACTGCTGACTCCACAATTAAATTTAGCCACAAAAGGCAGGTCAACCACCATCATCAAGGACACGTCTCCTAAAGATTTCAGCTGCTTTCAGGTTCACTCCATTAAACATCTGTTAACTTTCCTTTTACTGGTTAAACACAAGCAGGCTCTATCTAAAAAAAAAAAAAAAAAAAAAAAAGATTTGCTTTAGTATCAATAAAACAAGGGCATCAGTATATCAGACAAGTTAAAGAGAGTTTGTTAGGTTTTATATGTGCAGTAATAAAAGGTCAGTTAGCAATAAATAGGAAAAACTGTCCATATATAAAGTTGTGAGAGAAGTTTTAAGAGAAGACAGCAGGAGGACAAAAGGATAAGAGTTTTATCTGACCGGTGATGTTGTAACATCCATGAAAATGTTGTCACCAAAAAATAAATGCTTGACTGAGACAGAGACGCCCAATTACCACAAGAAAATGTCATGGAAACTGGAGTTACCACCTCCTTATATCGAGGTCTGTTCAGAGGCATATGTGGCCATGACAGATTACAATGCTTCAAATCTTGATGTTGCCACAAAGAAGCTACAGATTCTGAAACACGGATTCTTCACACAGCATCACAGCACACAGCACAGTTTCAAGATTAGAGTCACCAATTCAGTATCTGACCACATGTCTCCCTCTCTGTTCCTGAAATATGACACTGAGTGACTGCCAGAAAGTTGTTTTTACACAACAATAATAAGTCATGCCATCCCTATATTATGTGGAATTTTGTCATAATTAGTTCAGAAATTCTTGAGTTATGGCCCAAAACATGTTTTGTTAGATGACAGTGACCATAAAAATCATATCAGTTCGTCTTTGAGTCCAAGTGGATGGTTGTGCTAAATTTAAGGAATCTCCCTCAAGGTCCTCTTGAGATATCCTATGTACAAGAATGAGACAGATCAAAGGTCATAGTTACCTTGACCTTTCACCATCAAATTCTAATCAATTCATCCTTGAGTTCAAGTGGATGTTTGTGCTAAATTTAAGGAACCTCCCTCAAGGTCCTCTTGAGATATCCTATGTACAAGAATGAGACAGATCAAAGGTCATAGTTACCTTGACCTTTCACCATCAAACTCTAATCAGTTCATCCTTGAGTCCAAGTGGATGTTTGTGCTAAATTTAAGAAACCTCCCTCAAGGTCCTCTTGAGATATCCTTTGTACAAGAATGAGACAGATCAAAGGTCATAGTTACCTTGACCTTTCACCATCAAACTCTAATCAGTTCATCCTTGAGTCCAAGTGGATGTTTGTGCTAAATTTAAGGAACCTCCCTCAAGGTCCTCTTGAGATATCCTATGTACAAGAATGAGACAGATCAAAGGTCATAGTTACCTTGACCTTTCATGATCAAATTCTAATCAGTTCATCCTTGAGTTAAAGTGGATGTTTGTGCTAAATTTAAGGAACCTCCCTCAAAGTCCTCTTGAGATATCCTGTGTACAAGAATGAGACAGATCAAAGGTCATAGTTACCTTGACCTTTCACCATCAAATTCTAATCAGTTCATCCTTGAGTCCAAGTGGAAGTTTGTGCCAATTTGATGAAATTCCCTTTAAGGCCCTTTAGCAATACTGCACACACAAGAATAAGATGGATGCAAGGTCACAGTGACCTTTTATCTAATCAGTCCATCCTTGATTCAAGGAGGACGTTTGTGTCAAGTTTGAGGGATTTCCCTCAAGGCGTTCTCGAGATATCATGATCACGAGAATAAGACGGATGCAAGGTCACACTGACCTTGACCACCAAAGCCAATTCATCCTTCAGTCTAAGTGGATGCCATATTTGAAGAAATTCCGTTAAGGTGATCTTGAGGCATTGCATGGCCTTGTAGAGACATAACAAATGATGCTTTTTTTTGGCTCATGCCAACATTTTAATTTCATTTCATTTCATTTAATTATTTCTTACAAAAACCCTGTAAATCGTCTTTTGCTGGTCATGAGAAAACAGCAAACAATTAGACGTCTATCCATGAGAATGCAGAAACTTATGAAAAAAATGAATAAAGCAATGAAGACCACCTGTAATAAAGCATAAAGCCTTCATAATTGAATATGCAGCCATCCAAGCATTACATGGCTGTTGAAATGTAATTAGATTTGAAGTCTGTAATAATGGAGCGGCTAAGGCCCATTGTTGTGTCTTTTTTAATGATAAATATGCATTTACATTTCTGACGCCAGAACAGCAAAAGCTCATCCCATAACTTCAACCAATGGGGCAGCGGCAGTAAGAAATGAAAACAGTGAGACTGCACACATTTAACGAAAGAAAAAAGTATTACAAGAGAGTATTTCTGGAGGGAGGTAAAAGAAATACAGCTATTTCCAGCTGCTAAAACGTGGTAAAAACCTACAAAAAAAAGAGACAGACATAGCGTACCTCTTCTTGATTTTTCTTATTTCTTGATTTATTGATAGCTCTAATGTACCTTCTAGGTCCTGTGTTTAAAACCAAGAGCTCGGCCCTTTCCTCTGCTCTCGCCTCTTCTAATCTTCTCCCCTGCCATCACATCTCCTCCGTCCTCCCCCCTTTCTCTCCTCCGTTCTTCTCTACTCTCTATTAATTTTTAATATGAAGAATAGAGGGCCCATTCAGGATGTGTAATCTCCATGTTTTAATAATGGGATGGTTCACAACATACATTTAATCGCAGCATACACACGGTCACACACACATAGCCGCCATGAAATGAACTATTTTACACAAAATGCAGCTGCACTGTCGACCTTGTGAGATAAGAGGTGTGCTCAGCTTTCTTTGGACCAAGTGTTCACTAAGCTGCTGACAAACACTTTGTATTTTACTCAATTTTGGGGGATTTGTCAGAGAGAACTGAGAATTATCTGAACCAGACAGAAGCAAAGGTTCTTCTTCTCGCTATACTGCAGGTAGAATTTGATGCTTTCCTTTACCGCAGCAGTGGTTTGTGATTTAGGCCAATTACACAGGTGTGACCTCACATCCAAATCAGCCTGGTGCAGCTTCAGTGATCAGACCTGACGCCTACCAGCAACACAATGGCATTTTACTTTTCTGCAAACCATGAGTATGCTGACTTTGTCATCTGGCAGCCCAGTCTCACTCCAAAGTTGTCGAAATCCGGCGTATGGGAGTGACTTCCGGAATCAGACGCCAATGAGAAAGGTGTCCTTTCACATCGATGTGATTCGCGGCCAGTCACTGTCATAGTTTAATGGCGCCTGGCAGTGTCAGGGGAAACATGGTGGGACAACAGCAAAAGTTAAGGCAGCAGAAGTCTAAGTAGGGCGGGTGGGAGGGGTGGTAGATGGATCCAACAACCACCGACTTTCACCCAGGAGGCCATTGTTGGCTTCCCCAGCACAACAGAGACTTCACTTCCTCAGAGTGCTCAGGAGGAACAACGTGGAGAGGAAGCTGCTGGTGGCGTTCTACAGGGCAACCATCAAGCGCGCCCTCACATACTGCGTCTCGGTGTGGTGTGCTGGCTGCTCTGCTGCAGATAAAAAAGCTCTGCAACGAGTCGTCACGTCTGCAGAAAAAAATCACTGCACCACCTGGAAGAACTTGCCACCTCACACTACGTCAGCAGAGCAAAAAACATCATTAAAGACCACCACCTGACCCTAACCCTCTCTCCCTGGTCACCAACTCTTTGAACTGTGGCCATCTGACAGATCCTACAGAGCTGCCACAACACAAATCACCAGGCTCAGAGACAGAGCCTCTCCCACAGCCATCAGCACACTAAATAAAACAAATATCAAATAACACTGCCATTCTGCCAGCCACTAAGCACTTATTTCTTTATTGCATTTTTGTCACTCACTGAATGACCTGCGTCTTGTGTTTTTATGTTCTTTGTTGAAATACATCACTTGAGTGCGTCTAATTTCGTTGTATTCCTATGCAATGACAATAAAGGCTTTATAGCCAAACCATGTTCTTTTGTCCTAAACCCAGCTATGTAAAACATATCACGTCTTTGTTGTTGAAGGAAAAATAAACAATTCGAACCAACCAAACTGTACATTTCCTGTGAAAACAGAAGTGTATTTTGAAAACAGATAATGCATGAACATGATGCAGGGTCCCAGAAAGTCAACAACTAAGGCACACAGGGTACCTCGCATGTCGTATCTTGATGTGGAAAGGCTCCAAAACATGGGTGCCTTGTAGCAACCCATTGCTGTTTTTCCAGCAGTGACAGCACAACAAAATGTGCTTTTTTGCCAAGATGCTACTGCTTTTCAAACCTTGCATTTTAAGTCACAACATGATGTTTGCGAACCATAACCAAGTGTTTTTTCCTAAACTTAAACACACTTTGACCGCAGCACTGTTGAAACATGAATGTTCAAGGTATCTGCGACATGATAATGTGCAAATGTAACATATCCCTGGTTTGCAGAAACATACAGTGCCAACATATTTTCTGGCGTCTCGGTTGCAACAAAAGGAAGGCCTCACTGCGCCTCAGCAGCAGAACAAAACAAGGTAATGATGATAGCAATTACTATCAAAACAATTGTCTCTTAATCCTCCATTGCGTCTCTTCACCATCTCTCTTCAGCTCAGCCTCCATCCCTCCGTCCTCTCTGTTTCTCCTGCATGTGTCCCTCTGCAGACCCCCTGGTACAGCTGATAGCTTCTCTATCTCTTTGCTCTCAGCTGGACAGAGACACATCAACGCTCCACTGAGCTTCAAGAAAGCCCTCTCCTCCTCCCCGGCATTTCTCAGTTTCTCCTCCTCCACCTCCCCTGATCTCTCTTATAGGTTGCCTCAGTGAGAGATGGCAGACAAGTGCCCCCGCTGCGGTTACAATCCTTCCACGATGGTGTCTCTTTTTCTCCTCTCACTCTCTCGGGCTCTCTTATGCCCACCAAAAATGTGCAAATGGTAAACCACAAGACTTCACTTCTACAATATCAGAAAATCACAGCTCATATTCAAACTATTCTGTGTCGACATGCACATGGTCGTATTTGCTGAGGTATGGAGATATCCATCTCTTAAATTTCTGGTGTCACCCTGATTGTTTGTGATGCTGACAGCTTTGACAACTTCAAATAAACCCTTTGAACTCTGCGGTAGAAATGGTCCTCCAGTGCCTACGCTGGTCTTTTTGCTTCCTGTGATGTCATTTCCTGGACTATCTTCAAATGCTTCATTTCCCTAAAATCTGTACAACTTAAGTTAAAAGTTTATGTAAGATGGTAAAAAAATTATAATTAATAAGGGTATTTAAATTGTGTCATTAAAAAAATTAATGAATAAAATATACAAATTGAGCATTTTTTTTCATTAGATTTGACAAAATAAAAACACAAAACATATTCATCAATACAATTTTTAAATGTAGAAACATAAACCAAATATTTCTTTACACTTGAACTATGTCTGTTATTTAGTGTTTGGGGTATGCTCATTTTTGTGAGCAGAGCACAAAGGCATTGTGATGGATCATCATCATCATTCATTCTTCTGTTGCCACAACATATTTTTGCAGCATATGTAACATGCCATGACATCATCATGAGAGTAAAATGTGACGACACATAGACAGAAGCCTTATTGCACTACATGTAAGGCAGTGCAGTGACGTCATGATGAGTGTGCAGCATGTTGACATGGAAGACAGAAACTTTTACTTTCTGCTGCAAAAAGAATTAATGTTCTCGCTTTTATGGTTTTTACTTTAGATTGTTTTTAAACAGCAATCTCCTGTGACCCTTGCAGGAACATTTCTGGCATTATTATGGCGAAATACTACATTTGCCTTAGCTTTCTGGCTAGTGTGGTTCCTACTTTACATTGATTTAAAGGTAGTCATACAAACAAGTCCACTATGGTTTTTATTTCAGATTGATTAATACACAGTTTTTTGGAAACACTGATCTCCCACAGCCACTATGGAGAGATACAAGTGTAATAATGGTGAAATACCATGTTTGCACAGCACATAAGGTAACATCAGGCCATGACATGATGACAGAGAAGGCATAACCCTTAGCTCTCTGCTGCAAAACGAATATAATCCCTCCAGTGTGTTCGGGGTCTCCAGTTGGACATGCCCGGAACACCTCTAACCCCCAAATTCCACCAGATACGCGTTGGTTGCGTCTGCGCTTCCGGAACGGCAGCGGAGCCGATCCGTTTCAATTCTAGTCAATGTGTGTGCTTCCACCGGCTGAGGCTGAGGCTGTGCTGCGCTGCGGCGCTCCGGAGCCCTCCACAACAGATACGCAGGACTTCTATTTTTGCCAGACGCCGGAGCACAACGCAGCAATTCAGCACAGAGCAGATCGTGCGGGGCAGGAAGTCGTGCACAGACACAAAATAAAACATCCGGTTAATTTTCAAAATAAAATACACAGTGTTCACGGCAGATCATATTTTCCTGCACTACACCTTGAAAACGTCATAGTGGGCGGAGGCAGGCCTGAAGTCAACAGGTCAGAGGTTTCCAGACGTCATTTCACCCCGTTGACACCATGGACGAGGAGATGTTAATCATGGAGGTGCACCCAGATGTCTCCCTACTACTCCTCTGGTTTTGTGGTTCTGTTTATAGAAACTACATCTTGTTATATCGCGCAATCATGCATGAATTCGCGAGATCTTGTGGGTCCTCGTGACTCCCGCTGTCCAACAGAGCTGCACCGCTCTGCACAGCAAACGCAGCCGGTAGGTGTTGACGGATGGCGGAGCACGCAGCGGATAACCAGCGCAGCCGTTCTGCAACGGACACGCATCCAGTGGAATTCCGGCGTAACGGGAGGCACCCAGGACGCAGCCTGATTAGATGCCCAACCACCTCAACTGACCCTGTTTGATGCGAAGGAGCAGCGGCTCTACTCAGAGCTCTTTCTGGATGTCTGAGCTCCGCACCCTATCTCTAAGGCTGAGCCCAGTCACCCTTTGGAGGAGACTCATTACAGCCACTTGTGTCCACGTTCTCATTCTTTGGGTCACTACCCAGAGCTCATGACCAATGCCATCAGGTTTAAATTTTAAAAATCCAAACACAGACGAGTAAACTTTGAATTCGGTGCAGTTGTTTTGTTTTCAACCGTTGCAATTTCAACATCATTCCAATGTCACAATGTCAGCGTGATTAACTCAGGATTTTATCACTTCATTCCCCTCCCCATCCTCCTCTCCCTCCACCCTCCTCTGGCCCTCCTCCACTGTCTGAGCGCATAAGGACAGGGTGGGCGTTGAAGGCGGACAAGCAGCTACAGCTCAGTGGGAGAGCGAAGGGCTGAGCGACCTCGAAGAAAGGCGAGCAAGAAGATGAGAGAGTGAAAGTGGACGTCCCATTGTGACAGTTAATATATGTCCCAATATTCATTACATGTTCCTCCCCCCTCACTTGCCTCCCCCTTGACCGCTCAACCTGGGTGGGATTTAAATTAAATGGCGTGTGCAGGTATGCGTGAGCGAGAGAGACAGCATGAGGGAGAGAAAGAGAATCAGATCTCTGCCTTGTAAAGTCCTTATTAAAGTTACCGCTTCATTACACAGGAGCATTTCCACGGACCCGTGCAGAGCGGCTGTGAGACACGGGGCTGAGGCGTATGCATGCAGGCATCAAGGCTGAGTATATGTGTTTCTGTGTGAACAAATGAAGTGTTTATGTCTGTCAGCACAGCCTTGAGTGTGCGCTGTTGCTTTTAATCTCAGAGCACTGAGAAACAGTCCTCGCTTTTCAGGTTAGTGAAGTAAGCAAGTCGTCTAAACATACCTGGCAGTGAAGCTGGATTTATGCTTCTGTGTCACGATGTAGCAGGAGCTGCGTGCAGAAGCTCAACATTAAACTCCTCCAAACTGTAAACACATGTCAGGACATCAGAGATAACAGCAAGACTATAATTGGTCACCTTGTGTTTTCATCTACATGTCTGTGATGCAGAAATTCAGTGTGAAGATAACACAATAGCGAGCACATTAAATTAAAGTTGAACAGTAAATAACTTTCTCTGTAGTCGCCTAACACATTTGTATTTTGTGAGCTACATTAGCCGACACATTCTCACTCCGACCTCGTCACATGTCCACGTTTGGTCATGGACTTTCCACTCCGACCTCGTCACATGTCCACGTTTGGTCATGGACTTTCCAGGTCCACATATGACGTCCAAGGTACCCTGGGTGTGTTGGTTGTTGACGCTCTGGGACGCCGTGTCAACTTCAACCTGTTACATGCATTGTCTGTTTTCAAAATACACTCCTGTTTGCACAGGAAATGTACAGTTTACATGCAGTCTCTTTCAAAATTAAAGCTGCAAGCAGCGTTGGGCGGGACCTCGGACTCACGCCGTTTCGGCCTCCAGCTCACGTAGACAGTTATAGACAAAAGTTGTAGACAATTTTAGACCCATCTCCACTCTAGCTCACAGCTGACAATTTCTCCACATTTGCTCATGTTAATTTCAGAGGCACTAGCTCACTTCCTGTTGGATTTAGGTCTGCGGTGCTGAATGGCTCCCGGCGGGCGTATTTCTACCTTGATGGTGCGCCGCGACCGGCTCTGGGTCAGCTGGGAAAGGCTTGAGGCGAAGCAGGCTCACAGTTTATGTGTTTGTCACTTTCTTTTTCATTTTAACCCACACCATGATCTTTTCCTGAGTGGTTTTTGTGCCTAAACTTAACCAGACCTTAACAACAACGGGACTTCGGAACAATGGGTTTAATATGGTCGGAACAATGGGATGTCGGACCAATGGGCAGTTCCTGTCCTGACATGCGTGCCAATTTTGCTGAGTTTTTGAGCAAGTTTAGGGGGTGAAATTCCAGCTCAAAGAGGTGGCGGGAGAAAGACTAAAGAAACACGTGGTTATGTTTTGTTCAAACATGTACATGGTTGGGTTCAGGAAAAAAGAACAGGGTTTGGCTTTGCAATCTAACAGAAAGGACACACTCGCATCCAGGGTGAAAGTCTGTGGTTATTAGACCCATCCGCCCACCCTACTCGAACTTCTGTTACCGTAACTTTTGTTGTTGCCCCCTGACGCCACCGAGTGCCATTAAAAAAAATGGTGACAAGCCACGCATCATGCCGACGTGAAATTACGGCTTTTTTTGTTGGTATCTGACGCCAGATGACGCTGACCAAGCATCGGATTTCATTGACTTCGGAGTAAGCCCAGGTTGCATTAGCACTAAATATGTGCTCTTGTGTCCATTTTGCATTGTTGGTGGTGCTTTTTGTAGTTGGCTTTGGACGCTGGTAAACTGTGGCTGCAAATCACTCACTGGGAAAAGGAAACAACTCAGCAGGCTGTAAAACTCTCCTTCTGCTAACATCTAGCCAGGTCGAAGTGTTCAAATGTAAACATCAGTGAATATGGAGGACAAGATGGAGCAGAATGAGCACCAGCTGAACTAGCAGGTCAAATTTATCGCATCTCACATTTAGGTTATTTCCAGAAATTGTGTTCCCACGTACACTGAGTGCTGTATGGATGTTCATATGCAGTTCATTACAGAGTGGCTCTCCTCTGTTGCTGTGCTACAGTTTCCACTGAATTCTGCTTATTATTGGTGTCCTTCTGTCAGAGTGTGTACTTCATTCATCACATGGCTCGTGGTAACTTGTCCCTGACATGAAACATGTCTGAGAGCAGCTATGAGACTCTGAACATCTGAGTGGCTGGACAACACATTCTCACTCTGACCTCGTCACATAAAAGCACTTGGTCATGGACTTTCCACGTCCACATATGACGTGCAAGGTACCCTGGGTACATTCTGGGACGCCGTGTCAACTTCAGCCTGTTACATGCATTGTCTGTTTTCAAAATACACTTCTGTTTTCACAGGAAATGTACAGTTTGCATACAGTCTCTTTCAAAATAAAAGCACTATGACGTCAGTACAACACCACAAATTGATGGGGTTTTTTTTTTATTCAACAACAAACGCACGTGGTTGGGTTTAGGAAAAAAGAACAGGGTTAAGCTTTACAACCTTACAGGAAGTGCGGCACAGCCTCCTGGGTGAAAGCCGGTGGTTGCTGAACCCATCCACCAACTTATGTTACTTGCCCACCACATTACTCCCTGATGCCACAGGGCACTGTGACAGAATAATAGCAACTGGCATCAGTTTTTTTTTGTCTGTGTCTGACACCTGAGGTCACTGACCAAGCACCGGTATTCAACGACTTCGGAGTGAGACTGGGTTGGATCCATATTAGGGGTTAACCATCTGGGAAAATAACCTTACTGCAATTTTTAGACCAATACTGTGATTATAATTTAGAGTGTATTTTTTTAAAGTTCATTATCTTCCTCCACACACCACACACTTGCAATTACGGCTGGGCAATATGACATCTCCATATCGCCCAGCCCTTCTTATGATGCACACATTACTCTTACAGCAATACAAATGTGAATTGCACCCAAGGTCCAGTGTGTAGGATTAAGTGACATGTCGCGGTGAGGTTGCAGATTGTAACCAACTGAAACAAACCCTTCTGCCAAGTGTGTCGGAGAGCTAAGGTAAAAAGTTAAAAACAAACAACCCAGCCACACCTACTGACAGTCTCACTATGGTCCAATGCATTCAAGATAAGAACCCAGTAATATTTTCTTTGAATTACCCAGTATAGCACCCAAGGCAGCTTTGTTCTACAAAATATTTAGAGGCTTACCAAAAGATATTTGTAAAAATCTGAGCATCATTTAACAGAAGGACCCAGGGTGTGAATTAAGCAATGAGGAATGGTTGAAAATACGATCAAATACTGGGAAATATATGAAAGAGGCAAAGGGGAAATTTACTCAGTATAAATTAATTCATAGGTTTTACTTCACTCCCTCTAAGCTCCACAGGATGGGTCTACTGGCTATTAATTTATGTTGGAAATGTCGGACGGAAACAGAAAAATTTACCTGCAATCTGGGAATGTAAACTGGTTAACCCATTTTGGGGAAAAATGTGGCTCACATAGGAAAGGGGATTGGGTACGACATAAATCACCAAGGTTATGCCTTATGGTGGACCAAACTAGAATTGCCGTATGTTGTGTTACATGTAGGGGACATCACAACTGAAGTGATCCTCAGATTCTGGAAAATTATATCACCTCTACATTTTGAAAAATGGAAGCTACGTATCGGGTAGTGACAGCAACACTGCCCCCACGGTTCCCGGTGGTACTGCTCTGTGTGGCCCGCATCCGTAAGCTTTATGGAAACGTGCAGAAATATGGACGAAATTAACACGGAGCACAGACAGAAGGCTCCGTCCGTATCCAGATCCGTATTTAACGTTGAGCATAAATGAGCCCTTATGGGTATAAGAGTGTGTAGTTACCAGAGGCCTGTATGAAGCCAGTTCAACTTACCCAGGATACCTTCTTGTTATCTGGTTTGACTCACCCTAACATTGTCCATGCAGATAACTGGTACTACAAAGCTGGTTATCAGTAAGTTCAGGCAACTCTGGGTTTTCCTATCCAGCCTCGAGCACGTTCATGTGAAAGAGGTGGGGTTGTTAATTGCGAGCGACATCATCAGAACCATGAATGAAGGAGGCTGCTTCATATGTGGGATGAACCAGTACCAAACGTGTCTACCACTGTGAGACAGTAAAATGTCAGTGCGTGGGATGTTAACTGTGTAATCTTAAACGGAAAACCTAGAAACATAAGAAACACACTTTGCTGTTTAGTTGGATGATGACAAAACTACTCTGAATATGTCACATCAAACTTTCTGCTGCTGAAGTACAGGCTGGAAAAGTAGTTAATGACTGATGAAGTCAGTCTGACCGAAATGTGGCATTTATAAAAACAGGAGCCAATTACATCATCACGTAGGTGTCTCGTGCTATTTTTAGCTGCAGTAATGGAATCTGAGTGTAAAATAGCAACACTATCACTGAGGACGAAAGTAAACTTTGCATCATATGAAATCCTGCTAAAATGTAAAGTGTAAAGTGTGTTAATGATCTCTGAGTTTGTTAGAAGCTCTGTTTTTCTTTCAGTAAAAAGAGAACCAGTTTCATGGTACTGAAAACCCAGAGTTAACCCTGAAGTTACCTCGCTAACTCCAAATCCTGCTTCGTAGTGCAGGCCTCAGGTGCCTGCAGATATGTTGAGCTCCAATGACAGTCATGTCCGTTTTTGCAGATTTGACTGAATAGACGAATTATAAAAAACAACACTTCTTTCAGTATATGAAATTTGCATTGTATTACACTGTGATGCTAATTTGAATTTGCATAATCATTCAGCCCTTATCCACATTATGTAAGATCACTCAAGCGGATGTGCAGAACGTCTGGGCGACTAGAGGAAGACGATGGGATCATGTTGGCAAAACATTGGCACCTGCCCACAGCTGAATCCTGCTTAATCTGCCATGCTGCTAAATACTCATTAGTTAATGACTCCTGCAACAATAAACCAGTCAGCAGGCATGTTAAGAAGGTGGTCATCCAGCCTGTTGGCAGCTGATACAGTACATAATTCTCAGTATAGAAAACCTCATGAAATGTAGCGTGGAAGCAGGTGGAAATGACATCCGCTAAGCTATTTAAAGTCTTGTGTAGTGACCTAGTTTTGGAACAAAGATGGCTCACATGTGGACATCACAACCTCGCGCCCCTGATAAAACTAACCACTCAGACGTGACTCTGTTTAAACAGAGCCAAGTTGAGGCTTCATGCAGCTGATAAAGGAGCACAGCTGACATCCCAATAACTAACAAATGCCATTTGGCGGACGCTTTTATACAAAGTGCCTTACACTCTCATAAATGCATCCACTCACCAGCACGGGTGGCCCCAGAGGGAGTCATCCTCGAAAACCCCAGCAGTGTGAGTGCCTTCCTTTATCCACTGAGCTTAACTGAGTTCAGTCAAACTACTGAAATTTAGGAGACATTTCAAAATAAAACTATCAAATTGGATTTTTATCCTAATACCGAAAAAAAAGTCATCCTTTTTTTTCTGAAAGCCTTGATAATACACTGGCCACTTTATTTGGTTCAACTGCTCATTAACAGGAATAGCTAATCAGCCAATCATGTGGTAGCAACTCACTGCATGTAGACATGGTGAAGACGACCTGCTGAAGTTCAAACAGAGCATCAGAATGATGAAGAAAGGTGATTGAAGTGACTTTGAACATGGCATGGTTGTTGGTGCCAGACGGGCTGGTCTGAGTATTTACTGGGATTTTCAGCACAACCATCTCTAGGGTTTACAGAGGATGGTCCCAAAAAGAGAAAATATCCAGTGAGCCAAAATGCCTTGTTGATGCCAGAGGTCAGAGGAGAATGGCCAGACTGGTTCAAGATGATAGAAAGGCAACAGGAAGTCAAATAAGCACTGGTTCCAACCAAGGTGTGCAGAAGACCATCTCTGAAGCAACAACACCTTGTCCAACCTTGAAGCAGATGGGCTACAGCAGCAGAAGACCACACCAGGTGCCACTCCTGTCAGCTAACAACAGGAAACTGAGGCTACAATTCACACGGGTTTTCTCACCAAAACTGGACAATAGAAGATTGGAAAAACCACATTCAGATGGAAGCATGGATCCATCCTGCCTTGTATCAACGCTTCAGGCTGCTGCTGGTGGTGTAATGGTGTGGGGGAGATTTTCTTAGTACCAACTGAGCATGGTTTAAACACCACAGCCTACCTGAGTATTGTTGCTGACCGTGTCCATCCCTTTATGACCACAGTGTACCCATCTTCTGATGGCTACTTCCAGCAGGATAACGCACCATGTCACAAAGCTCACATCATCTCAAACATGACAATGAGTTCACTGTACTCCAATGGCCTCCACAGTCACCAGATCTCAGTCCAATAGAGCACCTTTGGGATGTGCTGGAACGGGAGATTCTCATCATGGATCAACTGTGTGATGTCATCATGTCAATATGGATCTAAATCTCTGAGGAATGTTTCCCATATGTATATACTTTTTATTTGATTTTATGTGCTCTCAGAAATTGCATGATTGGTGCTCACAATTGTCATTAACACTATTTTATTCGGCACACTGCCTTTTCACAGCTAATTAGACACAGCAAAGTTGTCTGAAGTTAATTGGTAGTTATGTATTTAAAGAAGAGCAAAGAGCAGTGAACCTGGTGCTCTGATCTGATTAGAGCAGACTCCTAAATTTAGAAGCAGGGCCTGTTAACAGCTGTAAAACGTGCATTCACAACAAGCACGCTTCAAGAGGCTCATTCAAACTCTGACGCATCGGTTCCTTTCTTTCAGTTTGTGCAATCATCTACTCCTCCATGTTGTCTGAACCAGTATGAACACCATTATCTTTGTGTTCTAATATATATTCATTAACTTGTCTTTTTTCATGTTGTCCTTGGGTGTTGAATTAAGCTGTCCTAGTTTCACATCATCTAATCAAAGAACCTTAATAGATGAGCTCTGAAGGCCAAAATGTTTCAATTTCTACCCCTCACAAATAAAAGACTTAAATAAACAAAAAGGTAGTAGCATGTGTGCAGTGTACACTTTCTGATGACCTACACGTTTTGATTTCTGAGCACAGGAAAGATGATGTAATTCTTCTTTTTAAATTCAACTTTGTAAACATACATTTACAATTTGCAAAGAGGGACACATTTTTCCAGCACATTCTTAGTCTTAAGTCGTGATATACCACCACTTTGTCAGTGATTTGTGCGTCAGATACTGACGCCAGAGGCCACCTTTCACAGCAGGATGATACATGCGCCAAGCAGTGATATGTGACGAGTCGGGATGAAAACAGGTTGGATTTTTAACAATTACCTTGACTTAAATGACTTGATTGCCAGCATGCAACACAATGTCCTGCCTCGTCTCTTTCTGTGTCACACTGAGTAATCCACAGTGCCACAGCGCCAACAGGGGGTGGTGCACATAGATTTTAATAACAACTAGATACAAAACACCAAGATGGCGCATATTCCAATGGAGTTGCTCGCCTAACACATACGCCCAAAAACTTTTCAAACTTCCGGGCTTACTTCCTCAGTAGCGGCCTGCTGAATATGCACAGTAGTGTTTCTCCAGCTGGCCCTGCCTGCGAGTTCTCGCTCATTTATAGACTTTATATTGGGATAATGTCATAGATTTTTAAATCTATGAAAAATTTCCTCGGCTTGAGGAGAGTTTTACAAATATAAAACCACTATGGCACAAAAATTCAGAATAGAAAGATTCATAATTCTCCTTGTTTGCAGCTGGAGGTGTTCTGTCACCAGTTTTACAGACGTCTCTTTGACAGTGGTCGTCGATGGGGAAAATGTGTTTTGGGCCTCCGGGGATTTTCTTGCTGCAATACCGTGAGTGGCCACTGGGAAGATTTTGCTGCAAAGCTGAGCAGCTTTCATGGGATCTGATGCTGTAGCACCCACATCATCCCTTTTCCCTGTAGCGACAGATGCTTTAATACTAGATTCAGCGATTAGTGGAATATGACTGCATCATATCGTAAAAGCTCCTGTTTTTTTGTTTGTTTTTTGTTTTGTTTTTTTATTACTAATAACTATAAGTGTTAAATAAATGTAGTGGAGTAAAATGAGCTTGTGGAGCAGAAATATAAAGTAGCATAAAATGGAAGTACAAGTATGTCAAAATGGTACTTAAGTACTTGAGTAAATGTACTCAGTTACGTTCCACCACTGGTAGTACTAGCGGTCACAGTGGCAAAGGTCGTGGTGGTAGTATGCATCTTTTCAACCCACTTTCATTCTGAAATCATCAAATGCCACCCCCTGGTCAGTGATTCCTGCGTCAGAAACCGTCAAGAAAAGCCATCCTGACGTGGCAGTACAATATGCGGCCAGGCGGTGTCAGTTTATGACACCACCAGACTGTGTCAGTGCGAAATCGTGCCACAAAACAACATAACTTACGCAGAAGAGGGCAAGCAGGAGGGGAACTTTCACCCAGGAGCCCAGTGTTTGTGTCCCCTATGAATGTTGAGGCAAACCACAATGTTTTTGTGCTTAGCCTGACCAGGTGCTCTTGTTGCATATGGACATATTGTGAATATGAGGTGTTTCACCAACACTGCAAGTTTAATGGGCAGAAACTGTACAAATGGAAGTCTATTATGAAAAGACAATGCATGGAACGAGCGTGAATTGATGTGGCGTCCCAAACCGTCAACAACAGACACAGCCAGGATACTAGCATGTGACGAGGTGGTAGTGAGAGTATGTTGATCTGGACAGAATAGCATGCTAGCATCAGTTTCTCTTGATCTAAATCTAACAAAACATGAGACATTTTAACCTGCAGTCTGCAAATATAACACATCTATATTTACCAAACACAATAACTGAGAAACATGAGATGGGCTGTTCGAAAAAATGTCTTCTGTGCTCACAATTAAAATAAGAAAGTCAAGAAATAGTATGAAAAGATGATGACAAAGACTCTCTGCATACAGTCTGACTCAAGTTCCGCAGGGGTTACGTGATCCTTACTTCCTCTCTTGAGTTGAAGGGCCTCAATGATTGATTACTTCCACCCCATCATTACCCACAACCTGTTCATTTCATGTTGCCCACATGCTGCATTTACATTTAAGGCTTTTAGGTCATTCACTTATCCAGTGCGATGTACAGTGAGTGCGTCAGCAACTGTTAATAGTGCAATGACCCCAGTGCATTTACTCTGGCGTAGGTAGCTTTAAATATCGCTCTGGATTTGAATGAAAGGAAAAAGAGAAATATATTCTGGGTGATACTGTCTGCCTTCAGTCTGTGTTCACACAGGCTTCAGCAGGACCTTTCTGTTTCACTGAGAATAAGCAGTAGGCAAAGGTCTGACTATCTGAGAAAAGATTCAGATCCTGAAAAGCTGACCTTTTGGAAATATAAGGTTCCCGCAGAACATGAGGAAAAACTACGTTGTGTGGGATACCACACCTCACGCTGTTTAGATAGGAAACAACCACTTACACAAAGGTTACAGCACATTTCACCCTCTTCTTATCAAACCTTCGATAATCCTTATCAAAAAATCACTATCAGCAGATAAGCTTTGTCAGTTGCAAACATCTGGGAACATAATTAAGATAACACCATAGTTTGATACATGACAAATCAAAGTTTGGCTCGATAAGATCCCCCTTCATGGTGATATATGATTCCACAAGCACTGGGCGGATAGAGAGGTTTGTGTGTTTGAGGCAAGCAGTGTGATTCCTTCCCAAAGCCAGTTGGAGAGGGAAACACAGAGGGGATATGGAGACAGATGGGGACATAGACAGTGATCGGGGGCAGAGAGTGAGGGAAAGGGGGACGGACGGTGGGAGAGAGAGAAAGACACAAACAAATGAGAGCTCTCCATTCTCTGTGTAGTACCTTTAAATCTCTCATCTCTCTCCTCCTGCATGCTGGTAAATTATTCAGAGCTGCTGATTTATCACTTCCAACAACAACACAGATATAATAGTTGCGTCTTAATGGGAGCCCCGCTGTACAGCAGCTTCTCCAGCAGTGGAGACTTTTAAAGCAGTGAGCTCTTAATGCAGTTCGGCCGAGGCAGAGCCGCAGAAAGTGTCAACCCAGCCGCTTCTAAAACTAGAGACCATCTTGCTACCGTTTTTATGAGCACATCAGCCACAACGCCAGTCCACAACTTAGAACATGTGTGAGCCAGGGATGTGAAGTGAAGGGCTAATGGCTCTTTCCCTTCTCCCTACCTTACTACTTCTGGCACCCTTACTTACATCTTTGAACCAAGTGGCACCCACTGGAGCTGAAACATAAATCCAATGCTTGTGTGCCAAAAACTACATTTTCTTAAATGACCACTTGAAAGTAGCTCAAATCCTGGTCCACACTCTGGTTACATCTCGCCTGGATTACTGTAACTCCCTTCTCTTTGGTCTCCCCCACAAGGCCATCCATAAGCTCCAATTGGTCCAGAACTCTGCCGCCCGTATCATCACCAGAACTCCATCCATCAATCACATCACACCCATCCAGACGTTGCGCTAGACTTTTTTGTCGCCGGTCATTTTGATCGACAGGGTCATAAAAATCCGGTCATAATCTATTTTTACCGGTCATTTTAATTTTTGTTTTTAAATGATAATAAAGATATTCAAAGACATTTAGTTTTCATTCGTTTGTTTTTAATAAATCCAACAAG
>NC_065524.1:37986430-38086605 GCF_006386435.1 Epinephelus moara | reverse complement strand
GGAGATTTACGGGACTCGGTCCGTCACTCAATTATGTCCGTCGGGGAACTAGATATTTTAAATGGTTCGGCTCGCAAAAACGGAATTAAAATAAAACAAAATAAAATAAAATAATATCCTGCGCCCAATAATTCGGTACAGGGTCGTGCCGAACCGGAAGTCGCGTACCGAACGGTTCGACACAAATACATGTACCGTTACGGCCCTAGTTGATGTTTGATGTCTTTTACCTCTTTGAAATTTAACTGTCTGTTACTTGTTCTGTAAGGTGACCTTGAGTCAGCGCCTTTAAATAAAATGTATTATTATTATTAAAAACAAAACAAAAAAACAATCCACACAGAGTCCATGTTAAAACGCCCAACTTTACAGCAGAAATAAACGTGTTTACAGCCTGACACTAAAAACTATTTCAGTCTCTTTAGGTAATTTTCTCGTGAATTAAAACTGTATGAGGACGAGTTTTTACATAACTCACCCATTTAAATTCCATTACGGCTTAAAGTTATGCAGAATCAAGGGTGTGGACTCTCTTAGTGATGTGTGAGTGCCATCTGTTGAAAAAACAGCACCATGGTGACAATGTAGGTTGGGTAAAATAACCATGATATACTGTAACCTCAGGTACGCAGAGTACAGGTATAGCTGTAGCTGTTGTTATTTCTGTGTGTTTCAGTTCATTGAAGTTAAATGTAACATTTGTGTCACCTAAAGAAGTCATGTTCAAGGTTTGGTTGTGACCCTCTTAGATGTCGGATGTTCAGGTTTTCTGGAAAGTGCATTTTGTTTTAGTGGTTTTAAGCCTTTGTTTAGTGGAAATTATTTAATTTGATTAATTTAATTAATTTTAATTAAATTAAATTAATTTAATTTAATTTACTTTTAATTAAATTAAATTAAATTAATTATCATTAGCATGATCGCAGTTAACATAAAAGTGCTCAAGGGATGACATTTTTCGATAGGTCAACCCAGAGATTAGTGTCACCCTGATTCCCTCAGTGAAAAGCGTATCGGATTTTTTATTTTTTTTTTAAAGATATATTTTTTAGGGCATTTTTGCCTTTAATTGATAGGAAAGCTCAGAGTGAAGGGGGAGAGAGAGAGAGAGGAGATGACATGCAGCAAAGGGCCACAGGTTGGAATCGAACCCGGGTCGCTGCGGCAACAGCCTTGTACATGGGGCGCCTGCTCTATCCACTAAGCCGCCGACGCCCCGCGTATCGGATTTTTACATTAGATTCTAGATTATTGCCGAAAATAAGCTCAGTGACATACAGAAGCGTACTGCATTCACTTGACAAATAAAAAAAGCCCTGTTTTTCTGAGTAATATTTTCTGACAAATTAGTTAGCTGACAAATTTGTGATGAGTAACAATGTCCGGCATGATGGAAAAAAACTGTTAGCTTAACGTTACCAACTGAAATCATGCCCATACACGTTTGTCAGCTAACGTTATTACAACCTGTTACTAACCTAACCTGTTACATTGAGTGATAGGCCTACACTAGAAGGATGCAGTCGAAAACATAGCTAGATTATCATACCCTGTGTGTAACTAATTACGTGCCTTACCCTTATTGATCCCGTAGTTGAAATTGTCTAGGAGCAGGAGCACGGATGCAAAATACATCCATGAGCAGGAGTCACCATGGATGCAGGGGTCACTTGCAGATGCCAGATGGGAGCTTCTCGCGAGATTTTGAAGTATCTCGTCTCCTCATTCAGAAAAAAAAAATACCATGAAAAACAGGGAAAAAATTGCTCAGGAAAATAGAAAAAAAAAGCACCAAAAAAACAGAAAAATAAATTTGAAAAAAAAAAAAACCAACAGAATACATTACTCAGAAAAACAGGTCTTTTTTTATTTGTCAAGTGAATGCAATACGCTTCCGTAGTGACAATCTATCGCATAAATGCAATAGCCAGAAGTGAAAAGCTTATGTTAGCCTATAAATGGACTACACCATGGTCGCACGTCCTAACATCGCCACTCAACAAAGCTGCAAAGTCATGTTTGCCATAATGATGTTCTGTAGTCTCAATTTGCCACTTGTCAGCAACAACCTTTTTTAAAACAAATAAAAGCTTAGAAATTCTCGAGTGGGGTATTTACTGAAATATTTCATGTCGTAGAACAAAATGTCTCTTAAACGTGTTAACCACAAATGTTATTTCAGACATCCAAATAAACCCATTGACTTTGAGACAAGGGAACAGTGGGTGCACTCTATAGCTGTACATGCACCATGCTAACAAAGCTAGGCATTAAGGTTAGCTCCACCCTCTTGTCCAAATACAGTTACTTCTGGCTCCAAAAATCCAAGACAGTGAACTTGTAGCTTCAAAACAGGACAAATGGGTGTTGTCACAGTTGCTGCGCCCATTATTTTATACCGTTTAAGTTTCAAACATGGTTTCCATTGTCATGTCACCACACACATGTAAAATTGGTGACTGCATCCTGCACGGTTGTGACACTGTCACACTGGCAACATCTGTCCACAGACAGAAAGACAGACACCTGGCAAAATACTCAAAATGGCTTCTGTGGTAGCTCCCACTACAGTAGATGTCTCCAGAACCACATTCGGTCGTGATCACACACACAGACTCAAAAGGTGAGTTTATTACCAGCACTGCTGTCGTACCTGGTAATAGATGCTAAAATTGCAAATGTCTGGAACTGAAAACATGTCAGTATTTCTTGAATTCTTAATGCAGACTGCACATGGATGAAAAATGTCAAAGATGGACTCCCTCCACTGGCTGAAAACTGTGCATCCATGCCCTTCATATTTACATTAGCAGAAGTTCAACAGCCTCAAGTGTCAAGATATCCAGCAAAGACCCTGGTGCCTGACTGTGAAACTAACAGAGCTGCCACTTTAGACTCGATCACTGGCTTATGAATACTAGCATTAGTGGTTTACCCTGGATGCCCCTGAGAGATTCCTGCTATTAAAATCAGGTTAAAAGCCGGTTTAATAGATCTATTTTGCCTCCTGATAGTTCAACATCAGGGCCTACTGGCCTCCAAAAAAGCTACAGTTTCAGCCTGTAACAGAACACGTGGGTGATATTGTGTAGCAGTGGATTCTACCTCCAGGAAGTAACAACTGAATAACCTCAGCTTTAAAAATGTAAGATGGCTTGGGGATATTTTCCAGTTATTAAAGCAGCTACAAGGGGTTTTTTAAGTGGTTATGCAACAGTTTCAATTTAATATCTATCTATATAACCTATATAAGAAAGCAAGACCATCAGTGAGAATATTGGATAATTCTGTATAGGTTTTCCAGACAACTTTTTGCAGTGAGCAGTACGTTAGTCAGTCATAAGGCAGCAGGAGGAGCCTTATCTTTCGAGAATTTTATTTTTGACATTATATTTTGGAGTTATGTCTGAGGCTGCGGAAGATTAGCAAAGAGAAAGAATGCTAGAAGGGACAGCCACAGAGCACGAGCAAAAACTTGAGCTGGCAACCTTAGTCTTGATGTTAGTCACAGTGGACATCACTGTGATACAGCTGAATTATAACAGAGCGGTTTATGTTGCTACAGAGCTGTATCTTGTCTTATTGTTATTAACACATAATATTACTAGGTGTGAAGAAGTTCAAGTATCTCGGAGTCTTGTTCACAAGTGAGGGTAAAATGGAGATTGAGATCAATAGGTGGACTGGTGCGGCGTCAGCAGTGATGCAGGCACTGTGTCGGTTCAATTTACCAGTCCATCTATGTCCTAACCCTCACCTATGGTCATGAGCTTTGGGTAGTGACCAAAAGAACGAGATCGCAGATACAAGCTGCAGCTCAGCCTTAGATAGGGTGAGGAGCTCAGACATCCGGAGGGAGCTCGGATGAGTGCTGCTGTTCCTTCATGTTGAAAGGGGCCAGTTGAAGCAGTTTGGGCACATGATTTAGATGCTTCCTGGGCACATCCACCTGGTAAGAGGGGAGGGATTATACATCTCATCTAGCCTGGGAACGCCCCGGGATCCCCGAGGAGGAACGAGAAAGCGTCACCGGAGAGGGATGTCTGGAGCAATTTGTTCAGCCTGCTGCTCCTGCAAGTGTATGAAAATGGATGAATGGGTGGATGGATGAAACATAACTAGGGAATGTTAATAACTAAACCTTTCTCACCAAAAGTACTCTGACAAAGCGACCAGTAGTTGTAGGCTTACATCTAACCTTGGTGAATGAACAGTACTGAAACAAAATTTGTTTCTCCATCATTATGTTACAATAATTCCTCTTCCATAGCTACAAATAGATTCATTTCCTCATCACTTGCAAACAACGACAAAAAATGGAATTAAAAACAAGCTGCATCTTTCTTCTCCTTCCAGAACAAATGCATGTGCTCGCCAGGTCGAAATCTTTACAACACAAAGTGGTGGTGTTCATGGGAAATGCATTATTCATTCTGGGAAAGACTACTGCTTTTGTCTACAAATCAACACAAATTGCATGTTCCTTGTAGTTGTTTTTAATAATCATTGTGAAGCTTCCTTCCAAAAAAGTCTGTGATCAAGATGATGAATGTTTACAGTTCAAGGATTTGATGGTTATATCAGCATGGCATGGTTATAAAACTATTGTCAGAGTGAAAGCTGTGCACATGTTTGCCTCAAGGCTGCCTTGGATTCTACAGAGATGAACCTCAGTATGTCTTTTGTTAGTTTTTCATGCAAGATATATAAAAGCACAGTTGAGATCATGAGAGTTCCTTTTTTGTCAGAAAGGTAAAGGCAATGTTCTTGTTGTTTGCAGATGACATTGTCCTCGTCCTTGTCATATGTGCCTTGTCTTTTTCTCACCGTTTCTGTTTTCTATGAGTATGCTTTGCTTGCTGATATATACTTTCACTGCACATCTACAGCATTTCTGTTTGCTCTTTTTGTTACCTGACCAAGCCACCTGCTTGCTGAGCTGCTCCTTGTTAGCTATTAGTCTCAGATTGAGTATCATTTGTGTGCTGTTGACCCATGTTTGTTTCTCTGGGACTGAGGAAAGTTTGCCATGTGCCGATAAGTCAAATTATCATGAAATGGCAAAATATATAAAAATAAAAATAAATATTATTTGTCCACACCCACTAGAACGTCTTTGAGAAGGGTTTTCTGATCTACAGAACAAGTACATCAAGACACTGTTCTGTGTCTTTAAAAACAGTTAAAAATCATTGTGAATCTCTTGTACAATGTGACGGCACTGCAGTCAAGGTTTAGTTTAAGCATAAAACAAATTGGATAGGTTTAGGGACCCCGATTCATTTGGGTAAGTGGACCTTCATTGTCAGGGTTACAATAATAAACGTGCTTAAGGTTAGAAAATTACAAAGACAGATTACTGCCATGTAAAAACAACAACAAAAAAAAAATCACAATTTTAGGAGACAGAAAGTCACAGATTAAGACTGGAAACTTGGGCAACATGGAATAAAAAGCAACAAAGTAAAAGTAAACCCTGATGATGTGTTGATCACTGGGACAAAGCTCCTTATCCCTGCTGCCTCAGGATGCAAAGCAGAACGGGAAACATCGTAGGTATGTGAATGAAAACACAGTGAACATGATAACGCACAGTGCGGCATCACCTAGATGTGCAATGTAGTCTGTAATATGGGGTTTCTTTGGTTGGCGCACTGGGGGAAGTGGAGCAGTGTGGATCACTGTGGATGAATAAAAAAAATAAAAACAATAGTTTTCAAGTGTTAACATGTTACGTGTAATTATAAATGTAGTAATATCACCCAGAATCTTTTTGGTAATATATTATATTACCAAAACATATATTGCTGTCACCACCATCACTATTTTGGTGTTGCACAATATACTGGTACCAACGGTAGACCACGGTACTTAAACACCACGGTACATATGATACCATAATGTGGGAGTACTGTAGTACTGCGGTACCTCACGGTACCACTACTGTGGGATAAGTTCAAAGTCCAATCACAAGAGGGTGAGTGTCCATGCGCCGTCCAATAACGGCACACGCTGGCCACCTGGCACTCAACATGCTGCTGCAGTGGTTTGTTTTCCAGTGACATGTCAGGTATTAGCTGAGCTACTGAGTATCTTTGAGCAGTGAAAGTTATTATTTATTTCTGTTTACCTGTAGGCAGTGATTTGTTTATATATGCTACAGTGATTTGTTTTCCACAGAGCTCTAAAAATAGTTTTGTGCGAGCAAAAGAAATCATTCAGGAGCACGCAGTGCGAGTACAGATTTCAACCAGCAGCAGAAACGAAAGGTGAATCCTGCTGGTTGTGGGTTGAACGGGGGTCACAGACAGGAATACGGCGGAGCGCTACGGCCACCGCAAGATAACAACTTACCGGCGACCGAGAAGCCCGGCTCCAGGTCCAATAATTTCCTCTTTGTTGGTGTCATGACTGCCCAGAAGTACCTGAACAGCTGAGCTGTGGCGGCACACAGGTATGTGACGTGTCAGAGGAGAAACGAGCCGTTCACATTNAACCGTGATACTTTCACTGGTATCGTACCGTGGGTCCCAATTTTGGTACCGTGACAACACTAATTTTAACACACTGAAGCTTTTCATGCCATGTTACCTGACCTTCTGGTCTTAATATGTGACTGTGACATAAACATGGTCGTGATTGAAAAACAAACAAACAACAAAACGAGGTTGACCTTTGGCTGGAAATGAAAATGTTTCAGATGTTTTCTTGTGTAAGAATTCAATGTTTTTTTTGTTGACCCATTAGACAACCCCCACCTCCTCCCTCTGCAGCCTTTGTTGATCTATAATAACGTTGCCTTCCTCTTTTTGGGGAACCCCAAGGTGCAGCAGGAATATATTGATAGGGAGGCAGAGGCCCGGCTGCAAAGAAAAAAACAAACAAAAAAAAACAATTCAAAGTCAATAATAACATTCTGGTCCCATCTCTTTTTTTTATCTGTACAACTTTAGTTTGGTCAGGTGGGTGGACAGTAACACCACTGCGGGGGTGGTCATTTTGACAAGAGGATTATCCATGAACCGGAGCCAACTTTTAAGCCTCTTTCCTTTTTCCTATCTGTGTTGTGTCCTAAAGAGATAATCACTTAATTAAATATTGATGATATTTCAAAACGGAAGCTGGCAATCGGACTTCTGGAAGGGCAGAATGATTAGGCCAGTGTTTACTGAGTCATAGCTGCTGCTTCGAAAGGAGATAGAGAGGTGAGCTGGGTGGACAGACAGACGGGCATAAAAAAAGAAAGAGGGTGAGATAAAAGATGGAATAAAAAAGAAACAGAAAGAGGGACGAAGGTGCGATGGAGACGGGAGATGCCTATTCTGTGAAAAGCACCCAACTAGCTAGTTAAAGAGAAGAAAACACTGATAAAATCATATTTCAAAGCCACTGGCCGACTTATTTAGTGCTCTTAAAACCAAATGATTAATTCACAACTGTGTAGATATGAGTTCTGCTTTGTATCATATCCTATCATACATTTTTCATAAAGCAGCAATACCACGACGGGACGATTGGCTTTCCCCCCGTGGACACATGGGAGCCCTTTGGTCCATTAAAGTGTGTGTGCGTGTGTGTGAGTGTGTGTGTGTGCTACCGTGTGTCTATGTATTGGAAAGGGATATTTGCTTTTAGGAAGGAAATCCAAGGAGAAAGGGAGGTGCATGGTGCAGAATAAGTAAAACACACACACACACAAACGGCAGAGGATGACTTACACGTACACAGCACAAACAAACACACACACACACACACACACACACACACACACACACACACACAGAATAAGTCCATTTCCATCTGGTGGTGTTTACTTTAGAAAGTGAGAGCGTCTGCTGCTGCAAGAGCCGAGGCAGAAGGAGGGAGGAATAAACGACAGAGGGATAGTGATAACAGAGGGATGAAGCAACAGACTGATGGAAAAGTGAATATTCCTCTGGTAGAAATCTTTAGATTACACGCCTGGTTAGATTTCATCGCCCCCATAGGTATTTTGCTGTGTGAGTCTGTCTGTGTGTGTCTCCCTATCTCTGTGTGCATGTACTCAAGTGATTTCACTACAAGACAGCAACTACTTGGGGACATAAAAAACGCTTTGTAAATAATGTATGTGGTGTTTATTGCATGTTGGTAATACATATGGTGTTTAGATCACCTGCTAGTAACATCAAGGTACCACATAATCTGTCTGTCTGCACACTGGGAGACAAATTCACTGAAGTATGTTTCACGGGAGGTCTTCATCCTCTCTGCATTCACAAACCATGCGACCATTTCAGACAGGAAAAATGAGATACAACCACACTCATCTGTCCCGAATATGATCTGATTAATGCACTAAATGGAAGATTATAAAACATAACATCACCGTGAGTATACACACAAAGTAACTACACCAAGTTCACAAAACTACAAAATCTAATTTGCGAGGGGTGAAATTGCATTCAAAATATCTCGTCTCTGAATTAATCTTTACCCATCTACAGGTTCACTGAGTGCACACGCTTGTTTTCACCAACACCCTGTTACACATTTATCCATATTTATAGTGTATCTGGCAGCTACAGTGTTTCACTGTTAGCAAATGAGCATCTGAAGGTTAACCGCCTTGTTCAGGGGAACCTGTTTCTCATCCACTGTACCTGCCAAATTTCTCTAGGTTATGATATTTTACCACAAAAGTCTGGATGTGTATCGCTGCATGGAGTTTAACCCTGATGATGCTTTTACCTTCAACATACTTTTTTCAGTTAATTTTACTTTTTAATACTTAACATTGGCAGCAGACTTAAATGTGTGGGCAGGCATTTAATTTCCATGAGTTGGCCTAATGTAAACCAAATAGGTGGTGCCAGCGCACAAGTGTATTGACCAGGCTGATTGTACAATCATAATTATAACTCTGTGTGTGTGTGTGTGTGTGTGTGTGTGTGTGTGTGTGTGTGTGTGTGCATCAGTTGGATTCTGAGCTCACATTAGAAACATCACCAAACTGTCTTTTATCAACTTAGAAATATTGCCAAGGTCGGACAGTTTCTCTCTCAGGCTGATACAGACAAACTTATTCATGCCTGTTTTACCTCTGAACTTGACAACTGTAATGCTCTCTTGTTTGGTCTGCCCCCCCAAAAAAACAAAAAACTGCTGGCCACCTAAGACTTGTCCAAAATGCAGCAGCTAGAATTCGAAAAAAGACCAGACAGAGAGCACATATAAGCCCAGATCTGGTACTAAAAGGTGGAGCTGTGAACACTGCAGCCCGTTTATTTGTCAATAGCAGACGGTCACTCTGCTCAGGGCTGAGTTGTGGCTGGTTTTGTGTAACCTCTGTTCATATCGTGGAAAGTTTTTCATATATTAGTAAACAAACATCAAAAAACTAGCGGCGACGAAAGCCAACTGTTGCGTCGTCTACGTTGCCTCACGTCGCCCTGTGTCAGTTGCATTTGAACACACTACACGGACTACATCCGACGGCCAAGTAGCACGTACATTCTGCGCCTGCGTGAGAGAGAGCGGAGTGAGAGAGTGGCACATCCTGTCAGCCGAGGGGTTTCCTATCTGTGCAGCCGAGCACCGCAGCACCTCCACGGACTATTACATCCAGACGGTCCCGGTGTTTCCTCCGCAGGCTCCACTTCACTCAGCTGCCCGATAAACCCGCTGCTTCTTCCCACTTTAACCTGAATAACAAACCAGGGCTCGGTGCTCCGGTTGGATCCAAACGGAGAGCCGGGGCTAGCTCAGAGACTAGAGGAGGCTAACTGGCTGTGCTTCCCTCCGGTCATGCTGCGGCTAACGCTCCGCTAGCCGGAAGAAGCAGCGGGTCTGTCAGGCAGCTGAGTGAAGCGGAGCCTGAGGAGGAAGCACCGGTTAGCCCCGGTTTCACTACAGGCAGATTCACTCGCTACGTGGGTGAGGAAATAAAACCTGAACAGCCAATCAGAGTGACCTCTCTCACCGACAAGCTCCGCCGCTGATTCAACATGCTCAATCAGCTGGAAAGCCGCCGACGCCAAAGTGCAGATGATGCAGGACACACCGCAAAAACTAGGGCGACAGACGCTCACCGACGGCCCGACTTTAGTCGACGGCCGACCGTCGGCTTGGTGTGTCAAGGCCTTGAAAGGACTGCCTGTGGTGGAAACACTAAACAGAGCGAGGGTCTAGGTACCATGTCTGAAGGGTTACTGCTGGTTCCAAAGGTACTGGTCTGAAAGTGTTTGGTGGAAACGGGGCTCAGTGGGGGTCAGAGACCCACAGTACCCATCCATGCTGCCGGATGTGTCTCTGTGGCAGCTGTATCAAACATTTTATAGGCTTTGCCCTCAGTATAAAGGATGGAAATCCATATTGCGGGCAGATATGCTGCTGAGTCAAGTACAAATAAACAGAGCACTGATAAGCCTGACATTTATTATCTTTTCACTAAAATGATAAAATATACACACACACTATTTCTATTGAGGTTTTGACACAATGAATAGGCAGGTTTTATCAACTTTCTGCTGAATCGGCTGCATTCACTGCAACTGCCAAATGACCATTCAGGAATGATGGTTTCAACGGGAACGACTGCACTTTTCATTCCGCCTCTTTGTGCCCGAGGCGAGTTTTTACCCCTGCATAGCCCACTATGTTATCCCCATCGACAGTGATACATTCCTCAAGGTGCCAGGTAATGATCTTACATTCCTGCATTTACATTTCACATTCTCAGCCGACATTGTTGAATTACAATAAGTGCAGACATTTGTATAAGTCAGCTTTGTCACTGTATGCCCCCATGGTGAGAATATAGCTCCCATGCTCCCAGAGTCTGGGGTTCAGTTGCTCCCGTGATCAAACAAGATGCATTCTGTGAGGCACGCTGGATTTAAGTGCCAACCAAATGGTCTGTATCTCGCTGTCATTTTCTGTAGCCTTGTAATAAAGATGTTCCAGGGACTACAATACACTGCTGAAAAAGCTGAAAAGAATAGCATTAAGAATAGGAGCAGGCACTGCGATAAGTCAGCATTTTTATCTCCCGGTTGTAACAAATAGCTTTGAAAGAAAATAGTGCAATTCGTAACAATAGGGATGTGATAAGAACAAGGTATAAGATTACAGAGGCCAACAAGACGAACAAGAAACTGGATCAAAAGGTTGTTCCTTCAAAGATAAGAGAAGCTAATTGTAAAGTCACATAGCAGGTGATGGAATTTAACCAATGCATAATGCAGAAACACTGTGTGCTATAGCAGCGGTTCAGCGCTAATGATGAGACCTGATTTTGATAGAGGAATACACACACACACACACACACACACACACACACACTCCACCCTACCCCCAAGACAGCGCTATGAGCAAAACACTGGATAAAAGCTTGCTTTTATGAAGATAAGGGAAGTAGCTGAGAGCAAAGCAAGATAAAAGGCTCTGGGAGATAACAGCTGTGTAATATGTGTGACTGTTTCTTAATGGAAGTGATGACTCATCAGGGTTGGGGAGCGAGGGATTACATGTAACAGGATTATATGAATCGGAGTATGAAAAAACCCCACTGTGTTACAGTTACTGAAATAAGCACAGCAATCAGATTAGAATTATTTGTTGTGACCTTTGTTTGATACTGTTTAGTGGAAATAATGAGTCATCAGGGTTGGGGGAGCAGCAGATTATATGTGACGGGATTTTAAATCATCTCTGACAAAAACAGCCAGAAAGACACAGGGTGACTGACGTGCTTTGATGTGCACAAACCCATGTTACGATTCTGTGGCGGGCTGACTGCAGAGGTGCTTAATTACAGTAGCTAATGTATATTAAATAGTGGTTTAAGTGCTAATGACTGAGATAATTTAGCAAGTACACCCACAGGGTTCATTAATCTTTTATTTGAACTTTTTTGTGGTTTTTGTGCTTTAAATTGGCTCACATCTCTTCGAGTGGATCTCTATCTCCTGTGCTGAGAAAACCATTAAATTGAAAACTTAATAAAATGTAATATTATTAACTTTTGATAATTCTGCACCGCTGTGAATGTTTAATATTCCCGTGTGTGTGTGTGTGTGTGTGTGTGTGTGTACTTCAGGTTCTGTATTATCACACAGTCCTCTACACAGTAAAGATTGACACTAAGTTCTTCAGCGCTCCGCTAACTTGAATGCAGATGATATCATTCAATCCTGCAGCTCTTCTTGACTTCAGAAATGTTATCAGACCGAATGGATCACATCAGCATGATATATGACTGGTCAACGTGATTGTTTCACAGCTCCTGGCAGCGTCAGGGGGAAACATGGCAGGACAAAAAGGTGGCAGAAGTTTGGCTAGAGCGGTCAGGAGAGGTGGTGGATAGGTCCAACAACCACCGACTTTCACACGGGACGCCAGTGTTCTCTTCCCGTGAGATTGTAAAGCCAAATCCTGTTCCTTTATTCTAAATCCAACCACGTGCTTTTGTTGTTGAAGGGGAAAAAAAATAATCGTACTGATGTAGCGGGTTTATTTTGAAAGAGACTGTATGTAAACTGTACATTACTGTATAAACGGAAGAGTATTCTGAAAACAGGCAATGCACGTAACAGACTTAAGTTGACACGATGTCCGAGAACTTTAACAACCGATGCACCCAGGGTACCTTGCACATCATATCTGGATGCGCAAAGTCCATGACCAAACGTCGTTACGTGGCAAGGCCGAGTGAGAATGTGTTGGATGAAGTTACACACCCGGTGTTTCAACTGGTTTCTGCCGTTAGTCTGACAGTACTGGATGAACAATTTGAGTATGAAGACTGCAAGGAGAGGAAAAGGTAGCGAGACTGGATGAAACTTTAGACAGTTGATCACTGACAGTACAGACATGTCATACACCAGACGTGTGTAGCACGGATTTGCAGCTAATTTATGCCATGTAATATGTCATGGGCTCATGCTAATGACATTAGCTTCTTCTGTTTAGGGGGGGAAATGTATCTAGCAAAACTGAATTGTTTTGTCTGTGAGCCTCATGAGTTATGATAGAGCCAAATTTTGCACTTGTGTTGTTGCCACTAAGCCATGTTTTATGAGTGTCTATGAGTGTGTTAAGCCTAGTTCACATTACACAATTTTCACCCTGATTTTGCGTCGCGGAGGCTATCGTAATGTTTTGAGTGTTCATACCTGGTGACGTGTTTCTGTCAGCGGGAGTCGTTACGACCTGTGTGCACACCACAAGATTTCTCTACCGAGCCCTCCCCGACAGAGCCCCAGATAACGCGGTGACATCACCAAACTTGGAGACGACACACGTAAAGGCATGGATATTCTTTATTATCCTGGGTCCAAACACAACGCGCTCCCCGTGATCCTGTGGATGCCGCCATTGTTGTTGTTGCTTGCCGGCTTGTCAGTGTTGCCAGATCTTGGGAGAGAAACAAGCAACCAGGGCTATGGAAACAAGCCCAAAAGAAGCGACTATCATGCATTTAAATAACTTATTAGACGGATATATATAGAGAAAGGCGACGTTTAGAGAGCAAGCCCAAATAAGCAACTCCACTTTAGAAACAAAGTTGCAGCTAATAAGCGGACCTGGCAACCCTGCGGCTCGTCCTCCTCACATTTCTTCCGTCCTCCTGCGTGCTGACGTGGGACGTATCCCGCCTCTCATTGGCTGATGCTCTTTGTCAGTCGTGTCACACTTCTCCAGTTTTCTAGCATGCCAGATATCCAGTCCCAGTCACAGACCAGGGGGCGACTTGCTCGTAGGCTTGTTCACACATGAGGACTTGTCGTGGCAGACTATCTGCCGACTCACCCCTGACCCAAGGTGGCTCTCAAGATCCTCTGCGACATCAAAATCGAGGTGAAAATCGTGTAATGTGAACTAGGCTTAAGTTGAATCAACCAAACGTGTACCTCACAGAAACCCAACACAGTTGATGAAAACCCCTCCACTAACTAGTATTTTGGAGATAGTATAACACATACTGACACCAGGAAAGGCAGGCTGCAAAACATGCAAGGACAGTGGAAGAGCAATGGGTCTTTTTTTCTAAGACAATGTTAAAAAATGCTCTTTTGCATTATTTAATTAAGCAAAGGATGCTGAGAAACGCCTCAACAAAGTTTTGAGTTGTGTTTTCTAAATTTTGACATTAAGATTATCAGAAGATTTTCATTTTTCAGTTCCAAAAACATTGGTTATCGGTCTCTTTGCTGACTAATAATCAGTATCAAAATCAGCCCTTGGGAAAAAATAGAAAAAATCATATTAGAAAACACGTCACACCAATCTGCGTCTGTGGACTCTAAGCTCAGTGGCCTGAGACCAGCACTGCAAACAGCATTATTGACATTATGCGAGTTCTCCATACACTCTCACACTGCAGAGGAGCCATGGAAATAATCTTGAAAAAGCTGTTGACAGCCTCTGTGATAGTGCTAGTTATCATGCAAGTGGTCCATGAAAGTAGCGATCCAACTGACTGCATCTATCTGGCAGCAAACAGATCGAAAGACGAAACAATAACATAAGAACGACGAGAACGAAACCAAACACAGAAAGAGAGAGGGAACGAGAGAGGGGGAAAAAGAGAATGATAATATTGGTACTGCAGTATTGGACTTCACTTAATCCCCATCATGTGTTAATGTCACTGTGATGGTGTTGTGCACTGCAATTACCTCCCACTCATACATCGTACAGACAGACAGGGACAAGAGCAGATGCTGCTGCTATGAAGACAGATCACTGAGGCCTCAGCATGTCCTCCCTGAGCTGGGATGCTGGGGCGGACAGAATATGACTATGTGTCTTTGGATGCATGTCTTTTTCTTGAGTGCGTGTCTTCTTGTGTTTGTGAATGTGTGCTTATGTGCGTGCATCTTTGCAGCTACTTGGGAGCGTGCTGGTGGCTTTGCTTGCCTGCACGGCGGTATGTCCTTGTATTAATAAGTTGAACTCAACGTATATGGACTAGAAATGTGTGTGTGTGTGTGTGTGTGTGTGTGTGTGTGTGAAATGTGTGTGTGTGTGTGTGTGTGTGTGTGTGTGTGTGTCCTATTGATCAGCCAGACTGCACCCGAGGCTCCGGATGGATGACCCTCCATTAGGCTGTCTGTCTCCCAGGAAAGAACACCTCTGCCTGGGGAGAATATGATGCTCTGGCCCTGAGGTGCTGCAGGCTCGGAGGTCTGGGTTTTACTCCACTGCTTTACCTCCAATCCAGAGAGAAGATTTTAGAAAATCCCCTCGCTGACAGCATACAAATTGAATTACACCAAAAACCTGGATAAGGAAAATAGTCTGGTAAAAAAAATGCCTGCAGATGTTGGAACTGAATTGAAGCAACAGTAGTTTATCGAAAAACAACCATCCAAGCAGAACCATCCTGCAGAATCAGATGACAATGTTTAACAACATTTACTTTGAATTTTGTTATTCTGTTCCTACATTATTGAGCAAGCCAATCGTGAATGTTTCTGCAAACTAAAGATACGCTACATTTGCACATTAATATTAGCGGATCAATCCGGTCTCACTCCGAAGTCATCGAAATCTGGGGCTTCTGGCATCAGACACCGTTGAAAAGAAGCTGTTCTTTCACATCAGCATGATATGCTGTCGGTCACTGTTATACTTTAACAGTGCACCGCAGCGTCAGGGGGAAACGTGGCGGGATAAGAATGACAGTTAGTGCCTGTTTATGCGGTTCCGTATATTTCTGAAAATGGGTATTTATCTCTGCATTTACACTTATCATTTACACGTAACCGGCGTTTTTCTCGACGAGATTTTCAAAAACGGCTTCCGAAGTGAAAGTCTTAAAGAATATCTGTTTCTGTGGAGACGTGTAAACAGGATAGACGGAGATTTTGGAAAACAATGACGTTGCAACCCAGTTCGCGCATGCCCATTAGGCGCCCGGTAACCACAACAACAATGGCGGATATATGCCGGGTTGTTTACGTTTTGTTAGCACTTTGGGGGCTTACAAATGAACTTAGCACTGCTGCATCAACATCACCGCTACATCAGCTAACAAAGACGTCTGCTGTGCCCAATATTAGTAATAGCATAGCAGCTAACTATGCTACATAAGGTTAAAATGTAGTTTAGCATTGTTTTTATCACTAGCGCCAAGAGGAAAACAAACCACAGTGCATGTGCAGAACGTTCTTCTGTGGTGTTTGACATATGGCGTATCACCACCTACTGGCCTGGCATGCTAACTGCAGCAGGGATATTGTTTTCAAAACTGGAATTATTATAATACGAGATAAATAAAAATCTGTTTTTTTTGTATCAGTATCAGTGTAAACAAGGCCTTAAGGCGGCGGAAATCTGATACGGTGGGCAGGAGGGGTGTTGGATTGGAGCAACAACCACTAACTTTCACCCAGGAGACCAGTGTTCACTTTTGCTGTTGGTCCCTAACAGTGATCTGCAGCTCGGCAGGTGTCTTGCCTTGGTGTCTCGCAGGGTGACCAGATGAGAGTGGGTGTAATTCAGGACCGGGCGGGTGGTGGGGGGGCTTGACTGTCATGACATGTCAGCTTCATTAAAAGCATAGCTGCAAATTAAAGCAACAATAGAATTAAAAACACACAGAGTCAATACATCTGTGATCAGCTCCCTAATTTAATTTTAACAGCTTTTTCAATCTTTTCTTCTTTTCCAATTTCTCGTTTCATTTTATGGAAGTGATCAATGTAAGTGCACGTCTTCTTTAAACTCAATTAAAAAAAAAAAAAAAAAGCTAACAAAATTAAAGACGCTTTGTAGAACAATTTTGAAAAATCACTCCTTGCGACTGCAACTTGCGCTCTCTTCATATACTTCATTGCCACTGCCATACACGATTTAAAAACTACAACACCCATAATTCATGTAGGAACTGCTGCAGCCAATGTGCAGCCGGCGGGAGCTGCAGGACGACTCAACCACCACGATAAGTTTTTAATGTTTTATCAGGCAATAACTACTGCAGACTCTGCTCTAGTGTCATTTTCGGGACAGTTAAGGCAGGATTCAGGATTCGGGACAACTGCCGAATTTTTCGGCACGTCTGGTCACCCTAGTGTCTCGTCATCCACCACCCTGTCCATGTCCCGATGACAAAGTCAGCTTATACACTGCGTCACTTTACAGAGGTCGATATGATACGTATGAAACATGCAGATAACATGTATTTGAGTATGGTTTTCATATGGTTTGGGTTCATCAACTTAAACTTTTTAAAATAAGACAACACTGTTAGTCTGAAATGATAATAAAAAATATATGTGAACTCCAGTTCACTCCAATGAACTCCAATGTTACACGTCCCATCAACACCCTGACCTTCAAACTGCGAGGGATGAAACACACCAGCTGTGTTTCGCCATAAGAACCATGTAATTGAACACATACAGAATACGCTGCACATATAAAGAGGAAGTACAGTAACCAGGAGGTGTTTATCTGAGGCATTGAAATTACACAGTTACTGTTTATCTTGTCACTGCACTGTGAGGTACGGTGATAAATTCATGTGAAGCCCTCAGGCCAAAAACTGACAAAGCATGCAGGTCTCACCTTAGCCCAGGTGAGGCGTGCCTGGTGTTATGACTGGGCGATATAACAACAATATTTTATCAAGCAACATATAGATACTTTTATACTCATGCTAGTTTAGCGTCCTGTGCTGCAAACCTTTAAACCTCTGCAGCTCCAGTGCTGTGTGCAAAAAGTTAACTGTTTATTTTAGATACGTTTTCATTTACATGTTGTGCAGCTGTATATTTTCAAACAGGGAAAAAATCCGTCTTTGCATTTTATTTTAATCACAGTCTGTTTTTGATAAAAGTGCTCGTGACATCTCAGATGTAGCTTTGACTTGCAAGAGGGGATGAGATGCAGCAAGGGGGCCGTGGACTGGACTGAACCTGCAGCTGCTGCAGCAAGGACACTGCCTTGTACATGGACGACTGGGCACCCCTGAGATATGATTTTTTTCTCCATATGACGCAGCCCTACCTGGTGTCACTTCCCCCCAGCTGTGTGATAAATCTGGGCTCATAGGTGCGAGGTGTTAATTGGTGTACATAACACTTTCAGGATGAGGTTTATTATTTACTGTCCATCACCGCCTCTATGACAGAATGCCATCTCTCTTGTGCTTTGCTTTCTTTCTTCATCTCATCTCCTTTATTTTGACGTGTTCTCCTCACAGACTGGAAAAAAAAAAAACCCTCCCTTTTTGATATTCAGCAACCAATCAAAATGAGTAATCATCAGCATTTGACTGCAACAACAGGAGGCATTTATAGACTACGACCCAAAGAAAACAAAAGAGTGGTGTATCCTGATGAGGCGAGTCCCTGCCTATGCGTAACGCCGCATGTGTTTTCATTTTCTGGTGTAAATATGATGAACAACACCATTATTTCAACACAAACAAAACCAACCACTCGGTTACTTGGTTATTTAAAATTCCAAGCAGCTCAATATCCAATGTAGTGTATATAGGCTACTGTATTATCCATTTTGTCGATGCAAATTACAGTCTGAAAAAGGGCTTATGATGCATGAGGCTTCATTTCCATCCAGCTTCTGCGGGAGTCCAGCTGGGTGCCTCAGCGAAACTCCTCGCATGTGTAGCCGCCGTCGCTTCTGGCACTTTTTCCACTCTTTCCATTTCACACCCTTTTGCTCTGTTCCAGAATCCACCCATGTCTTTTTAATTTGTTTAAACACATACGAGGCCCCGTCGTGTCTTCTCATCTCGCCTCCATCTTTTCTCTCATCCTTCACTCACTGCTGTCTGCAGTCTCCCTCCCCCCAGCCCTCCCACCCTCATTCTGTCACCCCGTTCTCACCCCTTTCAGCAGCTCCGTCGTTATGTAAATCTCCACCTTTCTTACTATAATTATCAAATATTAATTTCACTTATAATTTATACTTTTTTTCCCTCAACACTTTAAGTTGTTTTTCATTAACCTTTTACAAACAGACCTACAGCGGGCGGCTGCAGGAGATGGTTGTTTGCATGACTTAGTTTAAATAGATGTCAGATAAGAACCATGACTGCTGGAGCATTGATTCTTTTTGCAGCAGAAAGCTAAGACTTCTGTCCTCCCCATCATCAGCTCATTACCTTATGTTACCTTAACTTACATGCCGAGCAAATGAGGTATTTCACCGGCATTAATCCAGAGTTTCCCAGTGATGGCTGTGGGAGATCGTTGTTTGCATGATCCTGTATGTACATATATCAATAGCTGGAGCGTTCATTATTTTTGCAGCCGAAAGTTAAGACGTGTGTCTTCCCCATCATCAAGTTGTTATGTTACGTCACTCTACCTTACGGCGGTGCATATGTTGTATTTTGCCATATTTACACCATTACTTCCCCGAGTAGTTCCCCATGAGATCGTTGTTTGCATAATTACCTCCGCCAAGGAGGTTATGTTTTTGCCGGCGTTGGTCTGTTTGTCTGTTTGGTTGTCTGCAAAATAACTCAAAAAGTTCTGAACGGATTTTGATGAAATTTTCAGGAAAGGTTGATAATGGGACAAGGAACAGATGATACACTTTTGGTGGTGATCGTTGAAGCAAAGTGGATACAATAATAAACTGGCGGGGAAATCCGAGCTGCTTGGTGGAGGTCTGTGCTCTCCGAGTGCTTTTCTAGTTCTGCACATATATTCATTCATCTGAAATTAAAGCCAAAATAGTAAGAGCATTCATTCTTTTTGCAGCAGAAAGCTTAAGTTTCCATCTACTATATCATCACATTGTACACTCGTAAAGACATCACTGTGACATCACTATGTCATGTGTTGTGCAAAATGAACGCCTCTTCACTCTGCTCATAAAAATGACTATATCTCAAATACTAAATAATGGACATTGTTCAAATAACCTTTGGAATGTGAAGAAATATGTTCTTTATGTTACTACATTAAAGACTTTTGGATAATTATTGATTGTTGTTTGGTTTTTTAATTTGTAAAATCCGATAAAAAACATCAAATTTTCATGCTATGTATCTTTATGTCATGCTTTCATTGTGTGTACCTTGTATAGAGATGTACCGATACCACTTTTTCCTTTCCGATACTGATTCCGATCCCTGAACGTTTGGTATCTGCCGATACCGAGTACTGATCCGATACCAGCACATAAAATAAAAATGGATGGGATATGAATTGTTGTACGTCTAGACTCCTAAAACTCTATGTAAAATATTAAGTAATAAATACATAATAGTAGAATGAATGTCATAAAACTTTTTTTAATTATTNTTAGGCAGTATTGGAGGCATTTCCGATACTGGTATCGGTATCAGTACAACTCTAACCTTGTATCAAACTCAAAAACATAGCTCACATGGGACATACCAGTACAATCAATTATTAATAGGAGGTCAAATAATTCAGGCAACTGCAGAGGACCACAACATTTATGACTTGCCCACCACATTCATGACAATCCATGTATCAACATTTTCCATGTTTTGCAAAAAGGGAAGATCTTTTCCAGAGGTATGGATAACTCTTAAATCCAATTAATGAAGTTTGGTTTACCAGTCTTTTTCCAAGAGAGTGAGATAACATATATAATTTTTAAAAAATGACATATTATCAATACTTTTATCAATTATTATAGTTTGTTGACTTACATAACCATTTAGCTTAGGTACTACAGATTTAAGGGATATGAAGCATTTGAAGATGGCGGACTGGCGGACCATTTCTATTGCACCATTCAAAGGGTTAAGTTGATTGTAACTCTAATTAAATGTAGAAATTAACATTCTAGAAATGTTCTAGGAACTGCCTGTATCTTTGTGGAAGGCTCACTACTTTCACATTTTCTTTCCCTTCTTCTCAGCCATCACCCTCCTCTGATTTTAGCACCCTGTCTTGTACTTTCCTGGGAAATAAAATCGACATGTGAGCTGAGAAAAATGTCATACACAGGCTGTGATACACAGGGAGCCCTGGAGATTGTCTGAATACACGGCCTGTTCTTTGGTTATGTTCTCTCACATTTCAGCCCTGACTGAGTGTACAAGTGATTCTTTTTTCTGCAAAAGCAATAAGGAAATAAGCGTTCATAAATAAATTTATTGACACAAACTGCCGAAACATACCTGTCAGAGAGAATGTTTTACGCAGCTGACCTTTCTCATTAAAATGGTTTCTCATTAAGCTGCTTTATTGCTCGTAAAGACACTGTGCAGAAAATGTGTCACACATTTTAAGCCATAAAAGAAGGTTAAATTGCCAAAAGCAACGGAGTATTCTGTCTTTGATATGCAACATTATTTTAGGCAGTAGAGCTGGGGGAATATCGGAAACAATTTTGAGGCTCATTCTCTTTTCAGAGTGCTACAGCTGTAAAAAAAGACAACATTTGCAAGCTGCGGAGACAGGTAATGCTGGCTTGACTAAAGTAGGTTGCAGGAACAAAAGTAGGCTTCCAATTAGTGGTCGATCACATACTGCAACGCGCAGACAGCAAAGCAACTGAGATTAGATAACTACCTAGGCTAAGGTATGTGACACCTCCGAGATGAAATCTGTGACCTGAACAGTCAAAAACAAAGAAAAGCAACAAGGTGAGCTTTTCTACACTCACCTGTAACAGAACTAAGCATGCACACACCTGCTGATATACATACAGCTCATGGCCATGTCTTCTCATGTCACGTCTTCAGGCCGCGGCTGACAGTAACGTTACACATGGCATGTTGTTTGTTTGTGACAATCTTGATATTGATTTGGGGACGATGACATGGCTGGATGCTGGCCAGGCCTGCTGTTAAATTATATTTACTTTTTGTCAAGTGTAAGCAGTGTTATTGACTTTGAATCTTGCTAGCATAATGTTAGCTTTCTGGCTAATAGCTAGGCTAAAGGCTTCCATGAGCTGGGCGTACGAGAGTATCTCTCATTGCTAGCTCGTATCTACGGTTTGTCCTATTTACTGGAGTAGTGAATAACATTTCCATAGTGTAAGAAGCTTATGGGCGGCAATGATTTTTCTCAGTATTAGTTAAGCCCTCAGGTGTTACCATGGAAACTGAGTTACAGCTTTTGAAAAACTTCAGATTTTAACTGCAAAAATCAGAAAAATATGACAAAATATTATTACTTTTTGCTTCCTCTCTAAGTGTCTACAGTATAAGCAGGATATTGCCTTTTGAGGTGTCCATTATCACTTTTCCACAGCCTTCGAGAGGCGAAAGTCTGACACGCACGCCTTCACGTCAGCCATCAAAAAGGAATAATGGACTCCTCCTTTCCCTTACACCTAGAGGCCTTTTAGCCTTTCCTTCAGGCTAATCATTTTTATGTCTGGATGTCTTCCTCCAGCAAGCTTGCTGAAAATGCTGACTAATTCTAGAAAGCTAGCAATGCTGATGAGTGCAAGCAAGCTAGCTAATAACACTAGCAAGCTGTTGAAACTACTATAGCTACTATAATAGGCTACTGCCATATGTATGTGCTACACTGCAAATTATTTCCAGGACATTACAATGTGTAACTGTAATATCTCACAATTAATTACATGATTCTCATCTACAGGCTTTTACTGTGATATTTAACCAAATTCATATTTTTATTGTGAAATTCATGCAGCTAAATGTAGTGATTTCAAAGAAGTATGCTGCTAAATCACAGTAATATATGGAGTTTAACTGAGATTACAGTGAAATACAGAAATTCTACAGGAGCTAACTGCTAAATTACAGTATTCAAATGTTCATAAACTGTGAAGTTACAGTTAAATTCAGTAATTTAAAAGGAATGTATTGTTATATCACAGTAATGTAATAGGCGAAAACTGTGACGTTAGAGTTAAACACAACAATTTTACAGGCGCATACTGCTAAATCACAGTAATATGCAGACATAACTATTGTGAGATCACAATATACAGCTGTCATCTCAAAACAATTCTGTTAAAATTACAGTAATTTACTGTAAATGTATAGTCAAATATTTTACATGTACTAGAACATCTACCTAAATAATATTTTAACCCCGGGGGTCATCTTTCCTCCATCTTACCTATAAGACCGTCAAAGCAGCGGAAAGATTAAGAGTCAATTATGGTGACATATCAGAGTGGAACTGGGAGCATTATCCATCCCTGGATGAAGCAATGGCAACAGGAGAGGAGTACCTGTACACGAGGGGTGACATCACAAAAGGTTTGCTGCGAGTCAAACCCAACCCCAGATTTTTTTTTCTAACTACAACAATGTCAGCCACATTTTCAAAGGTCTCAGTTTTACAGGTTCAAAAAAAAAACCCAGAGTTGTATGCATGCTGGGTGCAAATGTAGCAGTAGTTTATAGTTTAAAATGAATGAATGAAGGTATTAGTAAGTGGATGTAGCCAACTGCTTACACTGTCAAAGCAGACATTCCTCCTCTTTCCATGGGTAATATTACCTCCTCTGGCAAAACATTATGCTCATGCACCATTACAGCATTTGATTAAAATATTTTGTACAATGAAGAAAGAAAGAAAAAGAAAGAAAGAAAGAAAGAAAGAAAGAAAGAAAGCTCCACTGGCATTCATATTAAACATAGACCCACTGCGCTAAAATGACCCAAATTGTATGAAAAACAGTGCTCATTAGCCTCGTGCAGCCACGTCCGCTTTTCTTGCACTCTTTCAGTAATGTCTCTGCTGGTGTGAAGAGAGAGAGGGCGAACAGGGTGCCTTTTTTTTCCACCCATGTGGTTCTCAGGACACTAAAGATTCATGAATCATACATACTGCACATTAAGGGTCAAAAGCATGTCAAAGTATACTACAAATGTGTGTGTGGGAGAGTGTGGGAGCAGGAAAACAGACACACGGTGGTAATGACAGAAGAGCTGACCCCTGTGGAGATAGAGGGCGAGGGGCGTGAGGAGGGAGGAGAGTGTGAGATTATTACAATATGTATGACATGAGTGAGCAGAGGGAGAAAAGGAAAATGTGACATGTGGGAAGCAAAATGCAACAACAGTTCACTTGACCCTCGTGGTATCGAGCCGTGAATGGTTTTATGGGTCAAGACCTCAATGTCAAAGGGACTACTTCTTCGGTTGTCCACAGTGAGAACTGCGGAAGTCGTCAAATAAATATGACGTGCTAGGTACCCTTCTACGTCTGTTTTGGACATTCATGGATGCCATGTCCAACACACTCTCACTCCGACCTTGTCACATGTCCACGTTTGGTCATGGACTTTCCACGTCCACATATGACGTCCAAGGTACCCTGGGTGTGTTGACGTTCTGGGACGCCGTGTCAACCTCTGCCTGTTACATGCATTGTCTGTTTTCAAAATACACTTCTGTTTTCACAGGAAATGTACAGTTTGGATACAGTCTCTTTCAAAATAAAAGCACCACATGGATACATCACCGCAAAGTGACATTTCTTTCCTTCAATAATAAACAGACATGGTTAGATTTAGCCAACACACACACGGTTGGGTTTAGAAAAAAAAGAACAGGGTTTGGCTTTACAATCGTACGGTGAGCAAATACTGGCCTCCTGGGTGAAAGTTGATGGTTGTCGGACCCATCCACCACCCCTACCGCCCACCCCACTTGGACTTCTGCCGCCTTAACTTTTGTTGTTGTCCCGCTGCACTTGTCACCGGCCGTGTATCACGCCGATGTGAAAGGAAAGCTTTTTTTTTCGGTGTCTGACATCGGAAGTCACTGACCAAATGCCAAATTTTGACGACTTCCGAGTGAGACCAGGTTGGATCAGGCTGATCTCATTCACTGTTTGTACTATACCTGTATAAGGGTTAGGGTTATGTAATGTAAGCACAGGACCCAGGAGACCAGGGTTTGTGTATCACATGAAACCTAAAGTCATGTACATATCAATAAGTATGTAATATGATGACTCCCAAACCAATATTATTTTCTAAACCTAACCTAAAGCCTAGTTCACATTACACGATTTTCACCCTGATTTTGCGTCGCAGAGACTATCGTAATGTTTTGAGTGTTCATACCTGGCAACATGTGTTTCTGTCATCGGGAGTCTCGCCAACTGCGTTACGACCTGTGTGTGCACACCACAAGATTTCTCCACTGAGCCCTCCCCGACAGAGCCCCAGATAACGCAGTGGCGTCACCAAACTTGGAGACGACACATCGTAAAGGCATGGATATTCTTTATTATCCTGGGTCCAAACACAACGTGCTCCCCGTGATCCTGTGGACGCCGCCATTGTTGTTGTTGCTTGCCGGCTTGTCAGTGTTGCCAGATCTTGGGAGAGAAACAAGCAACCAGGGCTATGGAAACCCGACTACCAATATTTGTAAGTGACTTTACAAAGAAAAAAAAAGACCAAAGTTGCAGCTAATAAGCGGACCTGGCAACCCTGCGGCTTGTCCTCCTCACATTTCTTCCGTCCTCCTGCGTGCTGATGTCAGACGTATCCCGCCTCTCATTGGCTGATGCTCTTTGTCAGTCGTGTCACACTTCTCCAGTTTTCTAGCATGCCAGATATCCAGTCCCAGTCACAGACGAGGGGGCGACTTGCTCGTAGGCTTGTTCACACACGAGGACTTGTCGTGGCAGACTATCTGCCGACTCACCTCCGACCCAAGGTGGCTCTCAAGATCCTCTGTGACGTCAAAATCGCGGTGGAAATTGTGTAATGTGAACTAGGCTTAAGGCGGCAGGGGCGCTGATTCGTGAGATATCATACAAACCATATGCATAACTTTAGTAAGATATCACACCTGACCTGACAAAGCCCACAGCATGAAAATAATAATCAATTCATTGGAAAGCAACAGTGTGCATCACTGTCTTTATTTATATTTTTACCTTTGCAATAATGCTGTTTTATCTTTTCCCACTATTGATTACTTCTGCCATAACCTGCAAAGATTGTTCGACACAGTAAAGGCATTGGAAGCAGAGTAGAAATTCATCTCTCGTATAAAGTTTCAGCTCTCATAAAACCAGGCTGCTTGGTGCACTAAACCTGCCCAAGTCTGGCTGAGGTGGTTGGAAAAATGCAATTTGTCTTTGCAATGCCCTGTTTGATATGACCCGCGTCTGAGTAAATTTTACCTCCCAACAACCAATTTTGTGCCATGTCTGCCTGCATGTCTATCCATCTGTCTGCCTGTCACGGTGCATCTCGTTCCCGTCTCTTGAAGTGCAACGACCCCCCGAGCCGAGGTATCCTTCCCCGTTCTGAGTGTTTCTGATGTTTGATGAATAGTCCCGGCTGAGTGGCACAGAGCTTGTTGGAGGCAGTTACATGACATCACTTTTTTTTTAAGGGGATGTCAAACAGAACTTAATCTCTCTCTTGCCTCTCTTCTTCTTTGCACACATTTAATATTTAACAGTTCATGTGCAATCAGGCTTTTTCTCTTTCTTCCCTGTGGCAGAAACAGTGGCAGTTTTTACTAAAGAAAAAAACACCTCACTGTTATTTTATTTACTCAATCCTTCCTCCTCTACATCCTGCTCCTTTTTGCATGTTGGTGAATCCATTATTGACAGTACAGCTTTTCTATGAGTGTTCACGGCCTGTCAGAGATACTCAGGTGCAATGGGAGAGGATATGGACCTAATGGCATCGGTACAAGCAAAAAAAAAAACAGAGAAGCCTCTACCCTTTAAAAGAAGAAAGGCACACTGTGAGGAAACGTACGAAGAAAGAGAAGGAATTTAAGGGAGAAATAAGGAGAGAAGAAGGGACAGAAGTAAAAGACACCAAACACCAAGAAGTGACATCAATAGAAGAAAGACAAAGACAAAAGTCAGGGAGGAGTGGGGGAGAGGACAGGAGAGCGCGAGGCAGTCCCGGCGGTGCTAACATGTTGAGGCTTAGCCGGGGCGCACACACACACTCTCACAAACACACACACAAAGCTGTTCTTCCTAACGAGTGAAAACCCTCTGAGCAGAAAAACTGTGATGTCTCTGGTGGCAGGTTGCAAAAAGCTTTCTCTTCGCCTCTGCCTCGCCCTCCCCCTCCTCTGTTGCCTTCCTAACTCCTTAACCCCTTTCTCTCTGCTGCACTACACAACATGTGCTTCCATCCATCCGTCCATCCATCCATAATCTTATGCACATCTCCATCCTGCCGTCTAATCAGCCTTTGCATCCATTTAGCCCTCCTCCTTCCATCTAAATATCCATTAGTGTTGTCAAAATAACTGGGATGCTGATGCTTTTTCACCGCTGTTGGGCGAGATTGAATTCAAAATTGGATTTTATAAACATTCGAGGCTTCCACCAAGTGTGTTCTGCAAGCTGAAATTTCATTTGAGAATCACTCTTGGGGGGCTAAATTAGACCAGTGGAGAGTAGTGGGAAGAAACATAGGTGAGGAGAAGAGGGAGAGGAAGCAAGAGGAGCAAAAACATTTGAAACAGAGAGACCTAGCAGAGTATAAAGCTGTCCCAACTCCATACATGCTAACCCATGACAGGCACTTTCATATTAGATAGGATTAATTTTGCACCACTCAGCTTTCACACTGATAATACTGTTCCATACTGGAGTACACTGGTGTCATTATGTATGTCAGTGGTTAGTGGGTCGTGGTCCAAAAGTGCGTCGCCGGTCCATTCTGATTGGACCACAAGCGACTTGTCAATGTGTCAAACACACTTTACTTTGAAGGACAGGTCATTTCTGTCACAGAGCTTTTATTTTGAAGTGCTATTTTCTGGACAGCTACATGACAGATACAGCAAGCTAGCTCGACGACATGGCCAAATGCAAATATGATGCTGAATATGTTAAACTGTGTGGACCTTGAACTAATAACAAAGGAGGAATCTGGACGCTGTGGCTGGACCAGTTGGGAACCACTGATCTACGTGACAACTGTTTATGTTGTGCCCATACAATGGAGTCAACCTTTCTATTATGCCTACCATTAAGTACACTTTGAAGGACAGGAATCATCACAACAACATTAAGTTAGCAAAGTGAAGTCAGCAGCTGTAAGTTTGTTTCCATTTTCCACAAAACATGGGAAAAAATGGTCTGCTCCGGGGTTTTTGGACCTAATTGTATTGCAGAGTTTTGCACAGCGGCGACCGGATCTTTGCTCTCAAACCACAAAATAATGTGATGGCACAACAGTCTCCTTCAGTACATTATTCTATGCTTTCTTTTGATTTTCACATTGGCTAGTCATCCTGTTTAATTTGTCTTCTGATTAAATCAGAACCGTTGAAACAAGTTGTAGGAAGCCTCTGCAAGTAATTGGTTGCTGGCAGACACTCTGTGCTGCAATAAAATGGTTAATCAGCAGTGCCGTGCACTGTAGAGCCGATGCGCTGCTGGTTCTGCCGGCCTGAATAGAATATAATGTCTATAGCCTTACTGTTGTGTACAGCCTTATAGACTGAGCTGAGTAGTGATGCGCGGGTCGACCCGTAACCCGCGGGACCCGCAAATGGACCTGCGGGTCGGGCAGCAGTGATCGTCTGTTAAATCGGTCTGTAAATGATATTTTGACATTATTGGCTATTACTGTCATGGCATCCGAAGGTACTGATGCGTTGAGCAGGTGACAGTCCGCGGTCGTTTTCAAAACACACTTGTGTCACGCACTCCAAAAGAAACTTGTTGAAACTTTAAACAATAATTTATTGTACAAAACGGGGGAAACAAACGTTGACAAAAACAGTTCCATAATTCATATTAAATTCAAAAGATAACGAAAAAACAGCTACAAGTTAGAGGGAATAGTGATAAAGTGGTAAAACTTGGCATTGATCCACAGCCTCAGACGGATGCGCTCAAGCTCAGTTGGTAGGCTATACTATATTTTCACATTTTTAACAATGCAATTTAAAAGTTTTTGATTTTTATTGATAACCTACATTTACCAACAACAAAAAGACTACATTTAGCACCAGAAAAATATGTAAAGAAGGAAAAAAAAAGTAAATAAAAAAACGAATATCGAATACCAAATTTTCATAACGAATACCTACCCATAGAAACGAATATTCGAATATCCGAATATTTGGGTACATCGAGCTAACAGACTAAGTTAATTGCCACATGATGTATGTATTTATGCAACGAGCAGAAACTGTACATTTCCTGTGAAAACAAAAGTGTAATTTCAAAGATGCAATGTATGTAACAAACTTGAATTGACGTGCCTTCCCAGAACGTCGAAAATGGACGCGGGAGGGTGCCTAGCGCATCATGTTTTGATGTTAAGGTCTGCTGGCAAAGCAGTAGTGTGACAGTAAGTATGTTGTGGGACACTGGGATATATGTAAGTGTACAACAGTTGGAGACACTTGAACTGGATCCCAGTGATCCTTAACTGGTACATGACTGGTGTCAGGAGCCATCAAAACCTCTTTAGAAAAATTACACAGTACACACACACTACACTGGTCAACAGGCATGTGGCACAGATAGACCCCAGGTGGTGCTCAAGCTCCTGCCCTTTTGCCCTCTGAACAGATAAGTGCCCTCACCATTTTACATTTAAGTTTTTAAATATGACTCATGGCATCTGTTCTCAATTAAAAGTGTGTTGTATATGCTTTCCCGCTTCTGCATGTGTTTTTAAACAGAAAGTCAACTTGAAATATAGTTTACATCTTCTATACCCCAGCTTTTATAATTAATTTAAATAATTCTGACATGTGTTTTGGTGCTGCACGAACATGCCGTATGCAGAGTACAGAGGAGCATGAAGCTGCAGCGGCTGCACGATTAGGTTCTCGAGGATTATTTAGTTAAAGCTTATTTTGAAGATAATTTTAAGAACCAGCATATGACTATTTAAAAAGGGAAGAGGAGGAGAAGAAAATGAGGAGGGGAGTGTAAAGGAAAGCAGTGGAGAATTAAGTGAGGAGAGGAGGGCAGAACGTACTTTAAGCCTGATTGTTGTAATTGAACATAGGCTGACTTGAAGGGAGAAATTTTCCCTGCTCATTCCTGTGCACAAATATACTGCATGTATCTCGGCCTCAAGAGCTCTTCTGATGCTGGAGGACACATGCAAACCTCCCGGTCGCAGGAGGGCACGCTTTGCAAGAGAACAAAAAAAATTCCTCATGCCCAGATGCAGAATTTTCTCCACTTGAGCACCTGTTCCTCAAAATGTCTGTGCACCGACTGCCAGTCAAATATGGTCGCAGTGGTGCTGTACGGTATGTTTTCCAAAGTTGTGTAGCTATTAACAGAGTACTGCTGCTGTATTTGGTCTCAGTTCTATCCATTCCATTGATCCCTTAAGCCATCCACCCCCAAACTTCTCTTTCCACAAAAGACAAAAAATATATCACTATGCTGTTATTGCGAATGTTGTCTCTTCATCTCGTTCTTATACATCAGTCTGAGAGTGGCTCCACAGACACAGTGCCCGCTCTGCTCATCCATCAGCCCATCCATCCGTCTCCTCCCTTCCTCATTCTCACCTCCCCGTGTCCTCAGTGACACCTGAAAAAAACGACACAGCTGACAAATCCCCTGACGAAGTGAGAAAGAGAATAGTGACTGCCTGGAATAAAGTGGAAGTCTCAGCAGGCTAACCCGCTCAGAATCTACCTATCTAATAAAAACTCTCATGTGTCTAATAATATATGATGTACCCTCACTGTTTTGAGGCAGTGTGTCCTGCAGGGCTGGATGGTGACACACGCCTGAACTGAGAAAATAAATAAATAAAATAAGGTGCAGAGGAAAGTTATACAAGACTGCAGAAAATAACCAAAAGTAGTCACCCCCTGACTTTGGATTGAAACTTGCACGCGTGCCTCTGTTTCAATTTTTAAGGTGGCGTGAATTTATTTTTAGGGAGCATATGCTTCTAAAATGTAGAGGCCTGTCTCATGCCAGGACTTCTCACTTAAGTGCATTTCAGAGTTTCTGAGCATGCATGGACCTCCACGGGCCCCACAGGGAGGTTAAAAGCATCTGGGTCTGCTGAGTAACCCACAGTGCAGTCAGTGTTTGGCTTTGTCCACCCTGCTGCTGTTCAGACAATACAGACAGGAGAACTTAGGGCCACAATGGATGGTTGAAACTTCTCGGTTCAAAGGGAGAAATGTTTGGGACAGTCACGTGTGCAGACAGTTTAGTTCCTATCATCATGTATGGAGTATGGATTGATGCCTATTGGAGTCTCACCGTGAATAAATTACCAGGTCCAAATTCAAAACAAACTTTCCTCCAATCTAATTAAAAGCACCAACACTAACGACACACTGTCACACTTATCTGTGCACACCTGACACAGGTGAGGCAGGCAGGTGAGTTTTACAAGCTTTTCTTTTTTATTTATTTATTATTTATGACTGGAAATAAAATGAATGCAAATAAATTCACTTTATAATCTTAGATTTCTTTTTTCATATCAGTGCTGCACTGCTCCAACAGTGTGGTCTTGAAATCATGACTTAGAGGTAGGAAACTACTTCAAATCCTTATTCTTGTTATTTTTCTTATTATCCCTGATGGATGCAACAACTTTTCAGGAGTTCCTCTGTAGTTGCTTTCTCTGATTCATCCAGGTCCTGCATGTGTGAAACTATTGTTCCCCCTGATCGTAAGACATATGACTGTCACATGTTCAGATGAACTGTTTACCATAAAAAGACTTTGTAACATTTGAACATGTCCTCCAATAACGTGACATCATCAGTCATCCTATTGCTCTCTCTCCTCCTCTCTCCTCTTCCTTCTTGCATGCCCTTCTTTGTCTCAGCCTCTGTCAGTCGGGTCTCTGGCTCTGTCAGTGATTCAAAACCAGAATTTCAAATTACATTTTTCACTCAATAAAACCATAATATATAAAAGTAATATCAGCAATAAAAATAATAGACCTGAATTAAAATGTTTCTTGTTTTGGCACATTAGAACATGAACATGTCCTGCAGATAACACGTGACATCAGTATGTCTCTGTCTCCTCTCTTCATACTGTCCTCTGTCTCTCAGCTCGTCTCTCAGCCCTTGTTGTGTCTATTTCTCTGGTGTCCACTGCAAATCCATTTAATATAGTCTATGGGCAAGACATGTGAGAGACACGTCAAGACGTGCAGTGTAGCCAATCAGAGGCAGAGTAGGGCGGGACTTGCCAAGAAAAGCCAGTAGCAAAAGCAGCGAGAAGAATAAACTGAAGAATTAGTATGTGATGTCATATGAAGTGCTTCCCTCGTCGACATGCCTCAGTGTGGCGCTGGCGTCAGTCACATGACTTATCATCAGTTTTATTGTCCTCACTTTTATCCAGACCTCTGCAGAAAAAAGTCTGCTGCACGTCAGAACTTCTCCTGGCAAAAAAGAGCTTGTAACAATTAATCAACTTGATGCTACCACCCAACACTGCCTGAAACACACATTAAACACACATTAAACATGACTAAACAGAGACGCTTTCAAACACAAGTACACACATCAACTTAATTAAAGCTCACAAGGTTCACAGACATATCCCTTGTCTCTTGCTCCACAAATACAACATGCTAATGTTATTAGCACAAGCCTATGGCATTTTACACTGTTTAAATTAGCCTAGTGGCAACAGCAACAGCAACATTTAACAAAGGTAACATTACAAAATGTGGCTCCATTACAACTCACAAGGTTCACTGACAAATTAACCGTTTTATATTAGACACGTTTTTCCCATTAATACAACATGCATATATTAGCATACACCTATGGCATTTTACAGTGCATAAATCAGCATAGCAGCTAGCAAAGTTTTTCTCTACTCATATGAAGCCAGGATAAATTGCACACTAGAAGCACTGCAGTTAATGTCTATGGCAACGCGGCTGCCTGCTGACATCAGTCTGATTAGCTGCACCTGTATGCGTTGTCGCACCATAATAATGCGGTTAACAAAAAATTACGCGTTATGTGCATACCTTAAACACATCGCAATTAACGTGTCAACGCTGACAGCCCTAAAGTAAACATAATGCATGAAGCTTATAAGATTAAATGGCTCATAATAAACGGTGGCTACAGTGAAAGATGACAATAAACTGTGTATTTCAATAAGTTTTTAAACACACCGAGGAACAAACAGATGTCTCCGCCTGAGGCTTTTATCAATGAAATGTCAGCTCTTGTGCTGAAAGCTTGACATTGAAACATTATTTGTAATGTGTTTACAAAACAGGCGCAGAGAGGCGACACATCCACTCTGAAGCGTAGCTGAGAGCTTCAGTGTCCCACAGCTGATTACATTTTCAGCAATAAAGCCGTTCACTTAGGAGACTTCAGTCACTCTATATATAAAGGTTTTTAATGTCACAACAGCAATCGTGTGTTTATGATGAGGTGTGCATAATACGTTTTTTATTTGGAAAAAATAATAGAATAAAATTGAAAACCTGCTGCAGGCTGTCAGTCACAGCTCTGCTGCAGGGATCTGCATTGCCAAACTTTTTTGTTTGTTTGTTTTCTTTTACTAACTTTATCTAGTTTTGGTGACATTGGTCAACTTAATTCACTGGTTATTGATCGTGTTATCTGCACTCCATACATCTGTTAAAATGCTTCTGGACTTAAAATAATTATCAGGGGAGATTATCTGATGTAATATATTTGAGAGCTTATCCAAATGCTTTATTATTTATGTCTTCAGACTCCTCGAACAGGAAGTACAGGAAGGATGTCCATCCCAAAGGAATCTGATAGAACAGATCACTTGTTCACTCACACGTCACTGTATGTACATAATGTATTTTTACACTTAAGATCTATTTTCTGTAGTTTTGTGGACATAACTGCAGTAATCTTTTACTTGTCTGTGAGCATTGCAGGTGGCCTACACTTGTTTGATCCCATTCAGGCTATACGTGACTCAGAATTATGTTAGTTGAATCAGATTCATCTGTTTCATGTGAATATTTTAAGATTTGTATTTAAAGTTTTACGTATTATTACGTATCTGCGAGCTGTAAATTCACCACTTCCAAGCAGAAGACAGCAGATAATGTTATCTCAGATCCTTATAGTGGAAAGTTTCTCCTCCTCTGTGCCGCCGAATCACGTCTGCAGCTTTCTGTACTAAAAATCAGCGTGAAAGTCAAGAGCGCTCACTTCGGAGAAATCTGGCGGCCAAAACGTCCCCAGGAGTACACTGCACAGCAATCTTAATCGACTGAGGGGTCTTTGACTGACAATTCAAATCTCCGACTTTCAAGGGGCCTTCCTTGAATGCATCAGGTGTGGATATTGATCTGCTAATGGTTAGCTTTCCTGAGGAACGTCAGGCTTTTCTCATGCACTGTTTGTTTTTGCCTGAGTGTTCTGAACTCCTCAAGTTGAAAAAAACTTCAACTCAGAGCAGAAAAGTGCCCCATGTCATCTCTGCTTTTTCTCCATTGTCTAATCAGATGATTTGAGAGGCGGGCCTTCTGTGGTGGTCATGAGAACAAGTGTACAGTCGGTAAGCAATGGAGGAGAAACTGGTGGTAGTGGTTGCTGGATACTCAGAGCGATACAGCCTGATGATAGACAGCAGGTTGTCAAACTGCCCCTGAGTCATCCTAAAATATGCCTGTAAACATCCATGATGAGGAGAAGCTCCTGGACCAACTGGTGGTACTCCCCATGATCCAGCCTCTTTTTTAGGGTCTCATGTACCCACACAGATCTCTGTTTATCTGCTGACAGCCTCTCACCCTCAACCAGAGCTACAGACAGTACCCTCTGCCTCAACATGTCAGCAGCTACACACTGATTACTGCAGGATACATACAATAAATAAATAAATGGTAGAAGTTTAGGGTAAGGAGGTGACAGGGTAGTTTCCTGGCAACAATAAAAAAAGGCGCAGAAAGTGTTTTTTTTACCAGTGGCATTCAAAAAAAAAAAAAGTAGTGCAGTGTGATTGAGGCCTACGTCCGCTAAAGAAAGCAGGTTGGGGTGGTGGATGGTCAAACACACACACAACGTTCCCTGTGGAGATTAGTATTAGGGACCTTCTGAAGCAAAGTGAACTTGGAGTTATTTACAGGTACGTCGTCACCATGTTTCTTTTCCCAAACCTAACCTATATAACTTTACATTAAAGCCGCTACAAGGAACTTTTAACTGGATATGCAAAAGTCTGTCATTTCTGCTGATGTCTGTGCGTGACCTACAACAGCAAATGAGACCATCGGTGTGAAGATAAGCTATTTCTATATAGTGTATATCCATACCTTTAGGAAACTGTCTCCGGGTCCGCCCCAGGTCGCTTCCAGAACGAAGCAATTTATGGCATTCAGACGGCACACGTCATCTTACCTAGCTGCTTACATTTATAGTGACTCTTATAAATAGTCGCTATTCCTCCTCCTCGACCCGACGTCCGCGGGGAGTTAAAATAGCAGCAATCATCGGGTAAAAGTTCTGTGAAAGCACTGGACTCACCAACAGTCAGCCACGTCTCAGTCACACAGAGAAAATCCAATCCTCGGGAAGTCAGGAAATCCTTCAGGATAAACGTTTTGTTCGCTAGCGATCTAGCATTTACCAGCCCAATCCTGGCAGGAGCCGGCGGGTCCACGGCGTTAGCTGTCCGGGGAGCCACACACAGAGGCCGCAGGTTGCGCAGATTCACCCCGCGCCAGCGGGGACGAGGAGAGCAGGGGCCGCGGGGCTGGAACACCTCATCCGGGCCGACGACAGGTACCAGCCAGGCGTCGACAGGGTCCAGCGAGTGCCGAGAAATAAAGAGGCGAGGCACCGCTCCATACTCAGTCCAAGAAGCCGTGGAAGTGCTCGCCAAACAGGCCTTCAGCCTTACCAGCCGACCGCTGCGTTTACCCCGGCGGCGGTGGCGCTTATGCCGGAGAGGTGGAGCTGGGGCGCGGCAGAGGTGAGCTGGGATCCCCGATAGGAGCGGGGGCAAAGTTTTCCCGTCTTGTTGTTTCATTCATCCCCAAAACAAACACATGCGTGAGCCAGGTAAGCGCCTTTACGACAATACGCGCTGGAGCTCATGAGAAATGTAGGCTTCATTCCGGCAAAACACTACCGCTTTTGTCCACAGGGTCGCCAAAATCAACTCAAAATGAAAGTTCCTTGTAGGGGCTTTAAGCATTTTATGTGACAACAATATTCACGGGATGCTGATTCATTAGATACAGTATCATATGAACCGTTGTATGAGGCCACATTGGGAACTTTAACCAACCATTGATGCATACTGTTTTCCCCTTGTGTTAGTTTTACGAGTTGATAATGAATCGTCACACACGTATGTCTTCTTGCATGTTGCATTACCTTATAACTTCTCACAAAACCTGAAAACATCTGTAACATGTTCAACAAATAGCTTAACTGTGGAGGAACTGTGAAACAGTCCAGTCTCTGGAAGACAACTTGTGCTGCTTGAGGAGATCAGTGAATTCTGACACATACAGTGTGTATCCAACGGTGTTAAAATTTGGCATGTGTTATATTTCACTCTTACTTCTTCACACATTTGTAGCTGAGCCGAAATTGTGCATACAATGCCTTAGTAGCATATATATATACTATATACATATATATATGTATATATATATATATATATATATACATATATATATGTATATATATATATATATACACATATATATACTAAGGGCCTGTTATTAGAGTGATGCATACTGTACTAGTTAAGTATTACAACGCACAAAAGCATCCTCAATGAATCACGGTGTCCTTTGGCCCTATCTACTGAATGCTAACATAATGGACCTGAGTGATAAACCACTTCCATTTTCTCTCTGAGCTTGTTTAGTGAAGTCTGTGAGGAAAGAGAGGACGGAGCGACAGCGAGGAGAGAAGAAAGAGAGATTGTGATTGAGTGAGTGAAGACGAGAGAGGAGAGGCAGAGAATAGGGGATCAGGAGAGGTGAGACACTGAGGAAAAGCATGTTTATATTGCTGAAAGGAGAATGGTTATTAGATACAAATTATTCATGTGGTGCTTACGCCAATCCACATCTCATGAGAAGGGCCCATTTGTACCTTGAAGACAACATCAGGACAGAAACAAAGAAAAGGAGGACGGAGTGAGGAGCTTGCTGAGCAGAGTTAGATCATGGAAAATCTGTATATTATGAAAGTTAACATTAAATGTCAACAATGTTATTGTTGCTGAAATGAAGTGAAATGAAGAAGACAAATGAATACACAGTGCAACTAATGTCATCATATCATGGCTGTTGGAACAAACTACCACCATGGTGATATAAGTTGTACTAATAGTCTTTTTAAAGAACCATAAAAAGATCAGAAGTCTGCTACAGAGACATAAAAATCACATTTTGAGCTCCTGACTAAAGGAAACCTATGCCATGTCTTTGCTAAGTGGTTGAGTGTCTGTCTATGATCAAGTAATAAAAGCCTGCCTATAGCTATGCACCGTCTATCAGCACACTTCATTCTTTCCCATCTGAGTTGCCTTCCATCGAAACATCAGCAGCATACTGGAAGGGTCCTGAAATTATTACTCATAAAAAATTTTTTTAGCATTACAAAATCAAGCAGGGCTGTAAAATGTGGGTATTTCACTCAGTGTGCAAATGTGAAATTGTATTTGGGCACAGCGGTGCAGGTGACACCTGGATTGGCAAAATAGCCGGATTAGCTGAGCTCCCAATGAGTTCTGTCTTATCTTATCTCATTTTCAAGTTATAGCTGCAGGTTTTGAACATTAATTAGGCTGCCACTCAAAACTGTTTCTTTTCTCTCACCCTGCAGATTTCAGCTGGATCTTTTCACTTATGGTTATTTATAACTTTGGTTGCCTCAAAAGTTGGATGCTAGACCTAAATGGATACAGTAAGATTGGACAAAGTGCTGTGAAACCACAACCCTAACTGCAAAAGAATTAGCAGCATCTGTGCTGTTTGAAAAGGGATGCATTAACGAGCCACAATGCAGTCATGTCTTTTGTCAGGTCCCAAGTACATCCTATAGTTTGGAATTATCCAGTCAACCCGATTGCAAGAGAAAAAAATGTATTGTACGTTGTACATTGGTGCAAACCATGTATACATTACATTTGTGTGTCATTATGAGGCGGACACACTGACACCTTAGGTTTCAACATCGCTTAGGTTTCAACGTGTCGTCACACATCGACATTTGGTCATGGACTTTCCACGTCCACATGTGACGTCCAAGGCACCCTGGGTGTGTTTGTCGTTGACAATCTGGGACACCGAGTCAACTTCAGCCTGTTACATGCATTGTCTGTTTTCTAATACACTTCCGTTTTCACAGGAAATGTACAGTTTGCATACAGTCTCTTTCAAAATAAAAGCACTACATCAGTACAACACAGTGAGCTGATGCATTAATCCTTCAACAACAAACGCACGGGTTGAGTTTTGCAAACACACGAACATGGTTGGTTTAGGAAAGAAGAACAGGGTTTGGCTTTATCTTAATCTTACGGGAAACAAACACCTGCCTCCTGGGTGAAAGTCAGTGGATGTTGGACCCTTCCACCACACCTCCTACCCACCCTACTCAGACATTTGCTGCCTTAACTTTTGTTTTGTTGTCCCTTTGTGTTTCCCATCACGTGACTTTATTTTTCTCGTCCAAATGTTGCATCGGAATCATTGCTAGTTTGTAGCTTATTGTGCCTCGAAACTACGTTCTCATCCCGAGTCGTCAAATACCGCTGCTTAGTCAGTGGACCTACACGTCTAAATATAATGTGCTAGGTACCATCCTGCATCTGTTTTAGACATTCAGCGACATGCCTTCCCAAAACATGCAGTATTCTCACTCTGACCTCGTCACATACTGATGTTTGGTCATGGAAACATCATCAAACTTTCCATGTCAAGATATGGCGTCCAAGGTACCCTGGGTTGGTTTGTTGTTGGCGTTCTGGGACGCCGTGTCAACTTGCTGATACATGCATTGTCTGTTTTCAAAATACACTTCTGTTTTCACAGGAAATGTTCAGTTTGCATACAGTCTCTTTCAAAATAAAATCCCTACACTGGTATGACACTGCAAATTGATGTTTCTTTCCTTCAATAACAAAAGTATATGGTTGGGTTTAGGAAAAGAAAACAGGGTTTGGCTTTATAATCTTACGGGAAGCGAACACTGACCTCCAGGGGGAAAGTCGATAGTTGTTGGACCCATCCAGCTGTCTTCCAGTTGTCGTCTAGCTGTGTTTCGCCCTGACGCCACCAGGCGCCATTAAACAATAACAGTGTCAGGCCACGTACAATGCTGACGTAAAAGGATGGCTTTTTCGTCTGTGTCTGACACTGAAAGTAACTGCCCAAGTGCCATTATTCAGCGACTTCAGAGTGAGACTGGGTTGTAGGTTTTGGCTTTCAATACACAGTCTTGGAAACGCAGCAATGTTTCATTAAAAACCAACTGCTTTTTGTAGCACTATCCCGGCTATGGATCACATTGACGGATTGCTCAAAAGCACCCGCATTTGGTGACTAAAAAGCCACTGAAAAACAGCGATGACTCGCTAAACACAACCACGTTTGGTGTGTATTGGTCTGGAACAATGGTCTGCAGTGCTCTGCAGCTTCGTAGGCGTCTTGATGAGGGTGTCATGTCATACACCACCGCCCTACCTACAGATGACAAAGTCAGCTCACAACGTGATGGACGTCACTTTAGAAATGCTGATATGATACTTTATTTAACCTGCAAATGTAATGTATTTCTGGTTTGCAAAAACATACCATGCCAACAGTTCTTTCTGGCCACTGGGCTGCTTTAGTAATTTCTCACTTAAATCCCTTGTCCACCTTAACTGTGTCTGTAATACTAAATTCAAATGTTAGTACGGAGATACACAAGCCTGTGATCACCACTGTGTAGTGATGATTGTGCCCGTTGCTCTATATCCAAACCTCTTTTTTTGTTGATGAAATGTTCCTGAGAAATTGATGAGCTCTAAAAGTAAAAAAAAATCCCAGAGTCTTCCCCATTCTCACTTAAACGAGGCCTTATCAGAGTTGTCTAATAAAAGTTTTATTTAGCATGATCTCAACCTTTCCCTCACATTAACCACCCTGTTTCTAAAGGAGAGTCAAGCCGCCGCAGTACCCATGATGTCATGTGACCACAGTTTAGGGCTGGAAGGCAGATTTTATCACCTGAGAGATTAGCCTTTAGACTCCACTCCCTCATCAATAACCTCCCCCAGTAATCTATCAGCGTTGAAAGTGCATCAACCCCCCGTCTTACCCTCACTCATGAACAAGACATCAAGATATCCAGATTTCATTTGGGGGAGTGACTCACTCAACACAAAGCAGGCAATCCAGTGTTTCCAGGAGAGACTGTGGCGTTAACCCTATGGGGTCTGATCCCTATCCTGGTTACTTAGCTGGCAAACCACAACCCAGTAGGAAGGAGGTTGTGGTCGGATAAAGGTAGCAGGACTACATCAGGCATACAGCCAGGCTTTTGGTGGAAGCTAATCTTTTTAAACATCCTTTATTTCAGAAACAGTAAAAGCTGTAGGTGAGTTTTTACTGAGCGCGAGGTGCCGGGAGAGAAGGAGAGGCACATGCTAGCTCGGCTGACAGATGTGAAACCGAAACCATGTTAACGTCCAAGAAATAGAGAGGTGGAGCGATGGATAGACAGAGACGGATGGGAGACCTAAGTTAAGCTGGCGCTGAAGGGCAAATGCAGCAGGCAGCTGATCAATGCGAGATGACTAATAAAGACTCGCATCGTACGTGTGTGTTTGTGTGCTTCTGTCTGTTTGTGTTACCACACACAATGAGCGAGGTCTCATATATGTGAGATTGAGGGGTGACACATGTGTGTGTACGTGTTTGTGTGTGTGCACGTGTGTGTAATGTAACCTGAGAGATCCATGCAGCTCTCATTAATAAAGAGCGAATAGTTTCTTCAGATATCACAAACTCAGTGAGGGAAACACACACACACACACCTGGTTCCCTCTACACACACTCAGCATACAAATCTACATATGCGCATGATAGTGGTGCATGCACACACACACACACACACACACACACACACACACACACACACACACACACACGGAGCAGGAGGCGAAAGAAGTGCTCCAGTGGTCCTTCCAGCTTCAGAGTCAGTTGAATAATTCAACACAATTAATGGTGGCTCAGGCCCCATCTCTCTCTCTCTCTCTTTCATTTTTTTTCTGTGTATTCATCTCCCCTCTTTTGTTTTCAACCACTCTCTCCTCCAGTCGTCCTTTCTTCCTCCTTCTCTAACTCTCTTTGTCAAGGGCAAGGATTTCTTGTACGTCACCACCGCAGGATGAGTTTTATATTTCAACCCAAGCTCCAGGAAAGAATGCCGGCTTTGTACGTATCTGCGGTCCACAGATACGTTACATTTGCATAATATTAGGCAGCAGAAACTCTACATTTCAGCAGCACTGTGGTTAACATGTAGTTATGCTCAGGCACAAAGAGCAGAGATGCAAATGTAAGATACTCGTGGTTTGCAGAAATGAACTGTGTCAACATTTCCGTCTGGCAACTGGGATGTATAGTCCTCGAAGCAGCAACAGCAGTCTGACTTATGTATACAATTTTGTTTCTGTCAGACACTGACGAAAAAAGCTGTCCTTTAACGACAGCGTGATACGTGGCCAGTTGCCGTTATTGTCGAACGGCGCCTGGCAGCATCAGGGGGAATGGCGGTGGGAGAACAACATCAGTCAAGGTGGCGAAAGTCCAGGTAGGGTGGGTGGTAGGGGTGGTGGACGGGTCCAACAAACACGGACTTTTACTTGGGAGACTGGTGTTTGCTTCCTGTAAGACTACAAACCCAAACCCTCTTTTTTCTATACCAAACCACATGCATTTGTTGTTGAACAATGTCAACATGCCGTGTTGTACTGATGTAGTTCGTGTTTGAAAGAGACTGTTTGCAAACTGTACATTTCCTGTGAAAACAGAAGTGTATGTTGAAAACAGACAATGCATGTAACAGGCTGAAATTGACACGGCATCCCAGAACATCAACAACCAACACACCCAGGGTACCTTGCACATTGTATCCGGACATTGAAAGTCCATGACCAAACGTCGGTATGTGATGAGGTCGCAGTGAGAGTATGTTGGCTTTTCTCTGTCAGTAGATGTCGTCAGGTCCGGACTCTTATCCACAAGTGAAATTTGGAACAATTTGGACTAGAAACCACACCGTTCAACAAAAACTCGTCTATGTAAGTCTGCATCACATTACATTACAAGAATGTTAGCCTGGCTTCAAACCGGCAACATAAAGAGAACACGAACTGAGTCAGAAGATGACGCAACAGAGCTGTAAATGTCAAAACCTATGTTACTAAATGCAGAGCTAATGTTCGTGCCACTCCAAGCGGGAAGAGCGTGTTGATGTAACTTCAGCATCAGTAAAGCTACCTGTGGCTACGCTAGTGATGAGAGGACAGGTTCTTGTGTGGGTGTGTGGGTTTGTGTCACCTGCCATGAGCAAAATGAGTCATGAAACGACTCTTTTGGTTCACCAACCCCCCGACACACATGTCGACGTGTAAGTAAGTTGAATTGTGGCACTTACTTTTTCCCATTTCAAACACTAACTGTCAGGAAATGTGTGGGAAATGTAGAGCAAAGCTAACAAAATCAAGATGACTGTGTTCCAAAGGTGTCACCACAGTTGAAAAGAATATCTTGCACTTTCCATCACATTTTATGCAGTGCTAACAGGGTCGTAGCAACAATTACCAATGCAGATTTATGCATCTCTAATAATTCCATTTGTGCCATTAGGCTCTGGCAAAGAAAATCCTTGAGCTCCATCAGTGTCAGCATTCAGCAGAAACCTTGGACCTATGAAGCGAAACCTTTTTCTTCTCTGAGTGGTGTGATTGATGCCAAGGTCTATTTTTCTTTAAATGTTCTTCAATGGCTTGACTTGGATCAGGGGTCAGGAATTGCATTTTGTACAGGTGAGAGTAAAGGCCAGCTGTCAGGCTAAAATCCAAAATTGGAGATACAAGTGAACTGTGGATAACACTGGCATTGGATCTGTGTGTATTCGTTTTGACTCACCTTCATCTTCTATCTCTTCCTCCCTCTCGCTCTGTCTCTATATCTATGGTGGCCCTGAAAGGTCGAACTTTGCCAGACTGTAGCGGCTGGCTGACTGGCTGAAGCGTAATCAAGCGTGCCAGACTATTTCCCCAAACTGAGACACACACACACACACACACACAAACACACACACACACACACACAGGCCCAGCTAAGCTATTTCCTGGTGTTGACACTTTGTCATTTGTTACACAGACATCTCCTCTCCTTCACCGGCCCGGCTGGACCATGGCCAGAGTTTGTTTTGTTGTGTCTGCTGGCTAAATAGCAAAGGAGACTGGGGCTAGTGTGGGAGACAGAGGTGGATAGAGGGGGAAGAGAGGTAGAGATACAGGGCTAGATAAAGTATTATGTTTAGCAGTCTCTCCAGGATAACGTGATGCCTGTTTGTGATTTGAACAGAGTGAAAACTGCTGAAGTTGCAGCAAAGATGCACAAAAAATTGTCACCTTTTTTTGCAACTGTTAAAAGAACTTACTGTCAATACTCTTGTGTCATAAGTTCAGTAGTTGGGCAGGAAATTGAATGCAAATCTGTATAATTTTTCCTGAGGTATCCTTAGGGCTTTCTGCTTTATTATAATGTGTTGAAAACAAATAAGTCCCCACACCAAGCAGCCCCCATTTAGAATAATTTTAATGCAGAGTGATGTTTTGAGCCCACGGCTCTTTCTCAGACTTATGATAAATGACAGAACGTCGCCATCTTAAGTACCCACAGTGCCTGAACAAGTCATGTGACATGCCACACCTGTCGCCCATAGTCACAATAAAGATAAACCAAGGGAGAAAAAAAATAAAATAATATATATATATAGATAGATAGGTAGATAGATAGATAGATATATGTAGCTGTATACCCCAATATGGTACCAGAGCTACTTTTGAAAAACATATAAGGAGAAAATACCAGCATGTACACATTTTATATCTCACACACACATATTAAAAGTTACGTGGCTGTCGTACATTCATCTAAAAAGCACATCCTGATATGTCCCAGTTGCTGCTCATCAGCAGCAGAATGCATTACAATGTGAGCATACATATTGTAGCGAGCTGGGGTTTCTTGCTAACAAGAAGGCAACAGAGAGATGAACTCTGAACTGACCTATGGCTAATCCCCGCCCTCAAACGTGATGAGCCAATCACAGTGCGTATAGCCATTCCCATACACTTTGACATTCTCTGCCTGGACGTTCATTGAAATGCATTACAGAAAGTCAGTTTTGTTCGGTTTTATGAGCTTCTTCTGAGATTTGAAGTTTAAAAATGGTCAAACGGTGTGCATGGGGTACATGCAACTCTGACACAAGGTATCCTGAGAGGCTGGGCGACCAGGTGTATTTTTTACACTTTAAACCACATCTCAACCGAGAAAAGTGTCTCCTTTGGATAAAGTTGTGTGGTAACGTTAGACCACAACATCAACTCAACGTGAATAAGATTAACAATGATGTCTACATCTGTTCTAAGGTAAGTCAACATTGTGTTTGAGGCAACATATTGTCACTTTGCTGGAAAGAAATATAAAGTTATCTTTAACATCTCTAGCTAACGTTAGCTAAAGTTAGCCTAACGTTAGCTCCTAGCTGCGTTGTTCATCATGTCACCTTGTTTGCTGGGAGTTCATTAGCCTATTTTGTTCTAGTTTTGTACTTTGGTGATCGTACATCATTGTTAGCTGTTGTCCAAAGGGCTCTAGTTAAGCTAACGTTAACTTCTGGAGCTTAGCTTCATTAACTTATCTGTAATGGCAGAGATAACAAAGGTTGGCAAACGTTATGCTGAATGATTCAGTGTAAATACTGTAGCACCAAACTAACGGAGAGACACTCTTGGTAAAGATGGTAAAAAGGCCGTTATCCTTTTCTCATATTCTGAGCCAAAAACCTTAACTTCAGTGGCACTTTAACTTGTTGTCTTTGATGGTGACGGCAACCAGATGCGGTTCACAAGCGTACACTGTGACCTGTAAATTTTGGCTTGTAATTTAAGCTTTTCATCGACCTTCTCAACAATAAAATGATGAATATATCCCTCCAATGCGTAGTTTAGGCCCTTTTGGTTACTTCTCAATGACATCTGATCGTTATGTCTCCACAAATCATCAATTGCCTCCTGTGAAATGCCGTGTACTGTGACACCTGCCATAGCGCCGGTCACTGAAATGCCGTGTACTGTGACACCTGCCATAGCGCCGGTCACTGAATGTTGATAGTTTGTCGACTGAGTGGAGGGGGGCGGGGCTTAGCCATAGGTCAATTAGGAAGTGCTCTTTAACCATGCCACACCTTCCCACTTGACTTTCATATATCCACACAGGCGGGAAGTCACCAACCATGTGCACAACTTAACACATTCTGCAGTATGTCTCAACATTAACCGTAACCCACTACAGCCACCTTGAAATGCATCAACATCAGTCACTGCGCAATAGGCAACAAGAGAGATTCAGAACACATCCAAGCACAGTTTCCCTCGGCCCATGGCCCCAAACAGATTGTCTCACAGCATGCTGAGAAACTCCACCCATTCAGCCCCCAGTACACCACAGTATTATGTGGGGAAAAAAACACATATACGAGTCATGTTCCCTCAGTAGTTAGTATGACCACAAGTACTCAAAGAAATACTATCTATTAGAGGCACCTCACTCTATCATATGACCCTAAAAAGAGTTTTGGTGGCTATGTTTCACTGATTTGAAAAACATGAAAAGACATTAACACCAGCCATGTTAATGTGAGCAACATGACAGACATGACAATATAAAATGACAAAATTACAAAAATGGTCTAATGTCAGATTCCACATTGAGGCCTTTAGGGACCAAAGTGCCCAATGTACGTATCCAGAACAGTTCACGTTTAAGGAACATGGTACTTATATCTCCCCATCTGCATATATGTTTGATTACTTCAATACCTACAAATCTGACAGAGGGGATGTTGTGTTTCATCGAGAGATGTACCGATACCACTTTTTCCTTCCCGATACCGATTCCGATCCCTGAACCTTAGGTATCTGCCGATACCGAGTACTGATCCGATACCAGCGCGTAACATAAAAATGGATGGGATATGAATTGTTGTATGTCTCAACTCCTAAAACTCTATGTAAAATATTAAGTAATAAATACATAATAGTAGAATGAATGTCATAAAACTTTTTTTTTATCATTATTATCCAGTGTTGACACAGATCAAGACACAGGTTAAAGTGCAGCCACACAATTTGGTAAAAAAGACATTAAAGGCTACAGTAGAATGCTTTTTAAACTCCGCTCCGTTTACGTTTCGTTTGCCTGTAGCGTGTGTATGCGTAATGACGTGAGGCATTACGTGGTATCGGATTGGTCATAGGCTGTACTCGCCGATACCGCATTTTAGGCAGTATTGGAGGCATTTCCGATACTGGTATCGGTACAACTCTAGTTTCATCTGAGAGAAGCGCACAGTCACAGAGCTCGATGTTACAAAGTTGGGGATAGTACAAAAGGCTGAGTGGCCTCATCAATATAAGCCAGGCCACACAGGCAATTAAGCATGTATATGACATGAGCAGTAGCACATGAAATTATACTCTTGATGTTGTATCTTTACCCCGTGTGGGGATGGGTGTGGACTTCTTTGTTTTGTACTTTGCCAGATGATTCTTTAGTCCAGCACCCACTCCATCGGACACTCGGGTAGGCCTGTCTTTCGCACTCTTTTATCATAATGAGTTACCAACAAGGGCGGTCTGTCTCTATGTGTCAGCCCTGCGATAGTCTGGTGACCTGTCCAGGGTGTACCCTGCCTCTCACCCAATGTCAGCTGGGATAGGCTCCACCCCCCCGCGACCCTCAAGAGGATGAAGTGGTTAGAAGATGGATGGATGGAGTTACCAACAAGCTCAGTTCATGGTATTACGTACATTGGAAACTGATCAGTTTAGGGGATGATTTAATGACAAGGTACAAATGCTGCATTCCATTTACCTTGGAAGTTGAGTTAACGGTGTTCCATTGCAAGTCAGAAAACTTGAACTGGAACCATTTCTAGCCAGGTTAGCCGTCGTTAGCAACACCAGTTGATAGCAATGCATAAAAATAAAAACAAAGAAACACTGTGGCAGCATTTCCACAGACAGTACTGTGTGTATAACAGTTTTAGTGAAACACAAATATGACCATGCTGATAAATAGTATATTTAATAGTATATCTCTCGACTGTTGGAGCAGTCATCTTGAACTGAGTCAAAAATCTGACTTCAGGGGGCGTTCCTACTGGGAACTTGGAAATTCTGACTTCCCAGTGCAAATGGAACACACCAATAGTCTGGGGGAAGTCTTGTTCATCCCGGAAGACCGCTAGTGGGGATTTAAGCTTCCTGACTTTGGCTCAAAAAAGTGTCTCAGAATTACTTTATTTTCTCTCCTTGTGTGACTTTTTGTACTTTTCTTTGTTAACAGAATGGAGAAGCGATGGATGAATGGAGGTAGAGAATTCAGCAAAAAAAAAAAAAAGTCTTGATCTGACAAATTCAAGCAGGGAAGGAAAACTAGTGATACATACAGTAGTAGTCAAATAAGATACATAGGTTGTTTAGCATTGCCTTGATTGTCGCCACACCAGCTCCTGCTATCAACCAAAAGATAAAATGGAAGCGGGGGAAGAAGGGAAGATGGGAGTTAAGGAGATAAAGTGGAATTTAGAAGGAAAAGAAGGAAGGAGAGAGAGATGAGTGGACAAGTGATGCATGGAGAGAGGGTTGGAAAAGGCTCAGCTGAGAGATGGAGATGGGGGGAGGTGGATGGAGTGAGGTGCAGATGAAGTAAATGAGGGAGGGAAAGGATAGAGGACTGTATGGCAGAGAGAGACACAGTCCATCATGCACCCTGTCTCGCTGTGAAAAGAGGAAGGACAAAGTTTAACCAAGATTTATCGCCTGTGTCTCGGCTCGAGATATAGATCATTATGGAGGACACATATAGACTTGCATGCACCTGAGCTGGGGTCAGTCCACTTTCTTTTAAGAACATCCAACTACTGGAGCCAGTCCTGCTGAAACTGGGAGGGACAGTTATGGATGTCAATCATAGTTTCAATCATGATTGGCAGACATAATACAGCTCAACCAAAATACTGTTTATCATTTAAGTCTGGATTTCCCATATTGTTTCGCAAAATTGCACTATGTTCTACCTTATATATTATTCTATTTATTCATATATTTATTGCCGTTTCTTGTATTTTTGTACATTTGTTTGCATGCCTAGTTTTTAAGTTTTTAAATTTTGAAATTTTTAATCTGACTCTTTCCCCTTGACTGCTGTAAACATTTCTCAATTGTGGGATCAAGAAAGGTGTGTCTTATCTTATCTTATCTTATCTTATCTTCCACAGCTTTATTTAAACTTAATATGATAAGAGTTCATTCTGTTTTTAATCAGAAAAAACAACCTGTTTTCATTCCTAATACAATACTGACACCCCTCAGGGTCTCAAAGCAATGGCAAGGGCACCCCTGAGCGTAGTGGTTCCTAACTGGTGGGTCACAGGTCCATTCTGAGTGGACTGCAAGTGACTCGAGAACGTGTCAAGTTTGTAAAAAACACACACTTTATTTTGAAGTACAGAGAATTTCTGGCACAGAGCTTTTTATTTTGAAGTGCCATTTCCTGCTGTAGACTGAGTGACTTAACAGAGACAGCAAAGTAGCTTGACGACATGGCCAAACGCGAGTATGACTGTGAAGATATTAAACTGTGTGGACCTGGAACTAATGACTAAGGAGAAATGAATGACCAGGTGGGAACCACTGCCTTAGCGTTTGTATGTGACGCACAGCTGAAACACATTGTAACACATGGTCAATGTTGTGAAACGGTCGCAATTAGGTTAGGTTAAGGCGACAAAACTACTTGGTGAGTTTCGGGGAAAAAATAAAATGGTTTGGGTTCAAACTATACATTTGTTAAAGAACTGTAACTCGTGTCAGTGTGCGAAAACGATGCGTAAATTACGTAATGTAATGTTCATTTTCTGAATTTCATTAAAGGTTGCTTTTGGCGCCAGATGTCTGACACCAAGATCACTGACAAAGCGGCAGTATTCAACACATTTTTTTTTTTTTTGGCAGAAGTGAGGCGGAACTTTTGTTTTTATTTTGTTGTTCCAGGGAACCTGTATGGTGGGCGTTGCTCCGCTGTTTTCCTCAGAAGCAATCTGGAAGGAAATGCAGCGCACCTTGTCCTCATTGCCTCTGTTCTACCTGCTTAATACAGGTCGGTAAACTGTTGATAAACCACAATTACTTGTGTTAAAATGTCAGGCTTTATTAACATGACTGTTTGCTGGAAGAATGGAGTGTTTGTGGTGACTTTTACATGCATAAAAGAGCCGTGAAAACAGTTAGTGTATCGGAGTTTTGGGGGTGACGCCATTTTGTGCCACAAGCATGGCTTGGAGGTGTTAAGTGTTTAAAAGCTCACCGGGCGCACCGTGAATATTTAAAAAATATACTGTTTGTAATGAGTATGCACTTTACTTAAAGCCGCTACAAGGAACTTTTAACTGGATATGCAAAAGTCTCTCGTTTCTGCTGATGTCTGTGCGTGACCTACAACAGCAAATGAGACCATCGGTGTGAAGATAAGCTATTTCTATATAGTGTATATCCATACCTTTAGGAAACTGTCTCCGGGTCCGCCCCAGGTCGCTTCCAGGACGAAACGATTTACGGCACTCAGACGGCACACGTCATCTTACCTAGCTGCTTACATTTATAGTGACTCTTATAAATAGTCGCTATTCCTCCTCCTCGACCCGACGTCCGCGGGGAGTTAAAATAGCAGCAATCATCGGGTAAAAGTTCTGTGAAAGCACTGGACTCACCAACAGTCAGCCACGTCTCAGTCACACAGAGAAAATCCAATCCTCGGGAAGTCAGGAAATCCTTCAGGATAAACGTTTTGTTCGCTAGCGATCTAGCATTTACCAGCCCAATCCTGGCAGGAGCCGGCGGGTCCACGGCGTTAGCTGTCCGGGGAGCCACACACAGAGGCCGCAGGTTGCGCAGATTCACCCCGCGCCAGCGGGGACGAGGAGAGCAGGGGCCGCGGGGCTGGAACACCTCATCCGGGCCGACGACAGGTACCAGCCAGGCGTCGACAGGGTCCAGCGAGTGCCGAGAAATAAAGAGGCGAGGCACCGCTCCATACTCAGTCCAAGAAGCCGTGGAAGTGCTCGCCAAACAGGCCTTCAGCCTTACCAGCCGACCGCTGCGTTTACCCCGGCGGCGGTGGCGCTTACGCCGGAGAGGTGGAGCTGGGGCGCGGCAGAGGTGAGCTGGGATCCCCGATAGGAGCGGGGGCAAAGTTTTCCCGTCTTGTTGTTTCATTCATCCCCAAAACAAACACATGCGCGAGCCAGGTAAGCGCCTTTACGACAATACGCACTAGAGCTCATGGGAAATGTAGGCTTCATTCCGGCAAAACACTACCGCTTTTGTCCACAGGGTCGCCAAAATCAACTTGAAATGAAAGTTCTACCTGCTTCATACAAGTTTACATATTTGTTACCGTGGCAATCATTCCTGAGACCCGTAACACATAAGTTTGTTACACAACAATAACATAACATGCTGTAAATAAATCTTGTGAGCGACGTCAGTGCACAACACCCGTACGTAAGTTACGTAAAAATTCAGACTTGGGTTTCACACAGGACTTGGATAAGAGTCTGGTTTTGTTTGGCTCATCCATCCCTCTTCCTCTTGTCCTATACAGACTTTATTGCTCTTTATATTATGTTAGCATCAAGTCGTGTCATGGATAGGTTTAAATTTGAGCTAGAAAGCCTGGTGCGATTTATAAAAATGTGAAAGGGTGCATTTGCCATCAATAGTGTTGATATTTGACAACCTGGGGATGAGAAAGGGCTGAATAACCTTTATTGGAGATCTTGTTTTAAATATTTAATTACTACCAGATATAAAGGTCTTTAAATTCATGTTCTTTTTTTTGGATCATTACTTTTCATCCTCAAATGTATATTTCAAAGCCTAACTTCAAAAAGGGAGAAAAACATCATCAGGAATCTCACAACACGAAAAGAACAGAGTGAAGAACAGGTTCAGAGTGAAAACAACACAAATTGTCTGCAGAACAAGTTTCAAAGTCTTCACTGAAGCATTTTGTTTTACTTCTGCGTCTGCCGACATGGAACAAGCCATGTGGAGGAAAGCTACGACTGGCCAAAAGATGGCACAGACTGCACAACAGGCTGCGAGAAGGATGAGAGTTGACACAATCCACTCTGACAGGTATTTGGATGAAGACCTCCAACAGTCAGCCAACTCATCAGAGATGTGACGGCAGCTAAAGGAAGCAGTTCATGTTCACACCATCATTTACTGTTGGCAAATTTAAATAAAACACACTGTTTAATATTCATTAGGGCAATTTAGAAGTGGTAAAATATTAATACAGTAAAAACACCAACAGGACTTAGGCAATACATGAATAATTATTACAAAGTAAAAACCCATTATATTTACAGTATTTGCTGAAATGTAGGCTTTTGCTTGGAATGGATGTTGGGTACTGCCAATTTCAAGGGCAACATTAAACAATAACACCTTTTAGGATTCAAGTTTGGGTCCAAGGGTTAAAAGAATTTAGAAACATACTGTTTAACAGTTTGACAACATATCCCAGCTTAAGCCAAACTCCTGCAAATGCCCAAGGTAACCAGTTCAGGAGAACACTTTGGATTCATGAAAGAGGCTGGAGGGTACAAACAAGGCCTCGCCGGATTCCTCAGTACTTTGTATGATTTTGAAGCAGGTGTTTTTAACCTTCGTTTACCCACTCAATAAGTATTCAAAATAATTTTTGCTCTACATAAACCATGGCATATTTCTGCCATGTTTTCAGGGTTGGTCACAAGGGGGATAAACAAGTCTGTGCAGTCATAATTTGTCTTAATATCCCCGGAGAACTTGAAGGTACTGTGACATTATGGGCCAGTAACTATTTCAGGACACTTACATCTGGAAGGACAGAGGAGGTACTGTGTGTGTGTGTGTGTGTGTGTGTGTGTGTGTGTGTGTGTGTGTGTGTGTAAACAGTGGCTTTCTTGTGTCTAAGTAAGTGAAAAATCTAATTATGGCACTTCCTAGATGCACACTGGAAGGTAATGTGAGACTGACCTTATTCCCATGGTGGACTTTTTAAACTGTGTCGCATGGGATTAAAATGCTCAAGCTACAGACACTGAAAAATGGGTGTTGGAATCAAGCCAACAAGCTCACGTATATGTAAGTAAACTGCTACTTTTCAGTAAAGTTTAAGGAGTCACAGAACAACACTGCATCATCATACCAACCCGTTCTCATTCCCAGGTCATCAGATACAAACACTCAACAGTAACAAAACTACTTGGTGAGGTTTGGTCTTGGTGAAAATAAGTATGTGATGGGACATAAACATGTCCAGCCCATTCTGCTCCCCACTCATCAAGTACTGCTGCTTTGTCAGTGATGTAGGCTTCAAATACCAACGCACAGAGGCCCCTTTCAGAGCGATATGATATGCACTGAGCGGTGGCAGTTTGTAATGCCATCAGCCACTACTGAATATAAAGAGCGAGAAAGTCCGTTTGGGAAGGGTGGGAGGGGAGGTGGATGGGTCAGACAAACTCCAGACTTTCAACCAAGAGTGCGCTCTTCATTTAAACCTAAACCATACCAATTTTTGTGGAAGAAATAAACCAAAAAACTAAGTGTTCTATCTATACATCAAGTGTATTTTGAAACAAACATTAAATTACATAGCAGGTCTGAACGTCCAAAACACATGCAGGAGGGTACCCTGCGTGTCAAGTTTAGATGTGTGGGTCCACTGAGACTGCTCCACTAGAGAGAGGGTGAGGAGCTCGGACATCCGGAGGGAGCTTGGAGTAGAGCCGCTGCTCCCTCGCATCGAAAGGGGTCAGTTGAGGTGGTTTGGGCATCTGATCAGGATCCTCTTGGATGCCTCCAGTTGGAGGTGTTGTGGGCACGTCCCACTGGTAGGAGGCCCCGGGGCAGACCCAGAACACACTGGAGGTATTACATATCTCGTCTGGTCTGGGAATGCCTCAGGATCGCCCAGTAGGAGCTGGGAAGCATTGCAGGGGAAAGGGATGTCTGCGGTGCTTTGCTTAGCCTGCTGCCCCCGCGACCTGGCCTCAGATAAGCAGATGAAAATGGATGGAGTTTGGATGAGAATATGCTGACACGTCATGTGAGTGACATAAGAACGTCACATACCTATATAAGTTACATAATGCTACGTTAAAATAACAGTGACTTTTGGTTTCACACGGGACATGAACAACAGTTTCCTGGGTGAAAGTCCATGTTTGTAAGACCCACCCATCCTATGTTGAGTTTCTCGCTCTTTATACCACGTCAGTTGCTCTGAGTATCAAGTACTGCCACGGATGGGTTTACATTGGAGTTAGTTAAAAGCCTCTCATGGACATGCCAAAGGGTACCGTCGGTGTTGGTATCACACGCTGAGGGGGAATGACAAAGTGCTGGTATACGCCAAACTGGGAATGAGAACAGGCTCGTCATACCCTGCTGTGGCAACACAAGTCTTCTCAATTAGGGTTTTGCCTATTTTGGCATTAAATCATTGTTTTCTGACATTTTAGTATTCAAATAGATCAGTACTTTTTTTAAGCCACCATGCTGGCATTAGCTGCTGATGGTCCGTCCATCTGTCTGTCCCATTCTTGTGAACGCGTTATCTCCAAAACACCTTGGGGAAATGGACACAAACGTCCACTTGGATTATTAGATTAGATTTGGTGGTCAAAGGTCAAAGGTAAGTGTGACCTCACAAAACATGTTTTTGACCATAACTCAATGACTCTTATGCTAATTATGACAAAACTTCATACAAATATCAAATAGGATAAAACGATAAAGTGATGACATTTTATATCCAAAAGGTCAAAGTTCAGCCTCTCTGTGACATCATAATATTCTGCATAAAACACTTTTTTTCTGGCCATTACTCAACGTCGTAACGTCTATACGATTGTATAGATCTTCTGTGCTTTTGGGGGACAGTGGGTGTGGAGCGTCCATGTTTTCACAGACATGAATGTAAACTGTAAATGCTGTGCAGAGGCACACAACCGCAAGATGGTAATTGTAGTTTTTAAATGTTTTTCTCCATCGATATGTGCTGGTCTTTATATTGTGTGAAGATAGTTCGGGTACATCCTTAACCATGCCTCATGTCTTGAATTAAAGCTAGTTTTATGCAAATGAACCACAATGAAGAGCATGCATTTATAAACCATTTGTAAATAGGGCCCAGGTAATCCTCTCAACTGCTGTCAGCTACTGTCTGATGTTGTTTAGCTCTTTGCTAAAATCATTGCTAAGCCACAGCTTACCGACCTGCGAAACCAAATAAGTTGTTCATCACTATCCAATTAGATGAAGCTGAAAATGTGCTGTATGTTCTTCATGAAGATTCTGAATGTATATATTCTAAGTAATGAGCTGCATATGTGTGTTTTCTGGGAACAAAACGGTGTGGGACTATTTTTAGAACTCAGCAACAACTGCTCCCTAATTAGTTTGTCTAAGTTGTCCCACCGACATGATGTGGCACATTCACATAAACTGCAATGTTTCTCGGTTTCTACGTGTGGTCCCTTGTGTTGCCTCTGTGTCAAGACTCAACATACTGTGAAGCTAAAGGGTAAACAGTGTAAGCAATGCTATAGCTTTGCAGTGATTTTTTTTTCCAGTGACAGAGAAAGTGAGACCTGGTCGAGCAGCATCGCAGCAGCAGCGAGTGACTGGCAATTTCATTTGGATGAGGACCAGTGAATTAAAGAGTGAAAGCCATTGTCGATGGGTTCAGTATGTTAAAGATTGTACATCAGACTCCATTATCATTATGGTGATTCACAACAGATGGCTGTGGAGAAACAGAAAACGGGAGGCAGAGCAGCGAGAGATGCAGAGTGAATGAGGAAGTATGGACGCTAGACAGAAAGAGAGAAAGGAAGAGGGGTGGAGGGAAATGGAGGTAGTGTGTGTGAGAGAAAGAGGATGTCTAGACGGCGGAGAGTGTGTGTGTGTTGCTCTGTGGGAGGGTATCTGATTGTAATGACTGCAGTAAGGTTACAGGTCTAATTAGTGGAGGGGCTGCACAATCAGGCACCATTACTGTACAAATACTTTGGATAAAGTCAGCGAGGTTAAGAAGTTCTCTGTGTCTGACTTTAACTGCATCGGAGTCTGGCTTTCATTACGTCTCATTATTTGTTGCTATGACTGCATATATAAAATGAGGCAGCAACTTGCCATACGCTCTGGGTAGGGTTTTGTTTCCTTTAAGATGTTTACATGACCCTTGATACCCTGCGTTTGAACATAGCTGTGGATAAACTCATTAACAGTTCTCTCAGATTTCTTCCAATATGTGTGAAAATGATGACCCAAACTAATCTGAGCAACATTCACAACTTAACATGCTGAAATGTTACAGAACTGTTTGTGTAGGCAGCAGGAACTGTGTGCAGAGTTTGTTGATTTCATGACACAGCAACATTTTTATTAAAGTAAAAAATGTTGTCGAAAGGTTTTGCATCGTGTTGTAAATCATTTTTTGGTGAAAGCTACCTGTCAAGCTGTATTCCTCATGAGAAGTACAACTGAAAACAGCTGTGTGATGTCTTCCACTGCCCCTGAGGGAGCTTTTTAACATTTGAAACAAGAGTATGTTTAAAACCTAGTAAACTAGTCCATACCCATTGAGTGCACAGTTGCCCACGTACAGTTTCACATGGTGTGTGTTTGGGATACAGGTCATAGGAAATTGCAGATTAAATAGTCAACTGAACCCATTAAGAAGAGCAATGTATTCAGACAGAGTGTTTGTGAATTTGATAGTACGAGTGCTTTATTGAAAGTAAAGTAGTACCATTGCCAATAGTGGGATAGTTAGTGGGCTAAAACTGTACATTAGTAGTTGAGGCAGCACGTTGAAAGGCAGATAGTTAAAGTGTTTATATGTTGTATTGACTTAAAAGTGGGGCACACTGGTAGTTCACATGGGAAAGGTGCGGCTAGCCCGTGTTGCAGCAGTGGGGGTTGGAATCCAGGCTTCGTTCTTTGCTGCATGTCTTCCTTGCTCTCTCTCCCATCCTTTCTGTCATGCTTCACTGTCCTGTCAAATATAGGCAAAAAGTTTCATGCAGATCGCTCAAACTTCCTAGGAAGAGATCGATTTTAAGTGTTTTTCAAAAAAATTCAAAATGGGGGAAAATCTATATAACCGTTGTTGTTCTTGAGGCAATTTGTTCCTCATGAGGAGAGGCATCTCTGTGCAAAGTTTCATGTCTCTACGACATACGGGGCATGAGATATGCCCATTCAAAGTTTGCAGTTTCAATCGGTTGCTATAGCGCCCCCTTTGGCCAATTGATGTAATATTGCAGTCATGGACTTTTGCAGGACTTTCACTTAGAGTGCTGGTCCCGGTGTTATGATGCAGCCCAAAATTTCATGGAAATACATGTTAAACTGAAGGACACAGTCACACAGCAAAAGGGAACTAGTTTCTCTGTAGCCGTATTCACCAATCATTTAATACAACCCACCCCTCTTCAGCTCTGGTCAGGGACATACATCCCTGCATGATTGGTGGGGGCTGTGTAGCCATCAGGCACCATTAGAGTCTCGTTCCACTGATAGATCAGCGAGATCAGATCAGACATCCTGTCTCACTCCCAACTCTTCAAATAGTGGCTCAGTGGATCTCAGATCAAACAGATGTGGGAATTTCACCTGGGAGCCCGCAGTTCCTGTGTGAAACCAGAGGGCAATGGAGTTATTTTAATAACAACAGTGTGCTAGTATGTGTAGCATGCTATGCCAATGACATATGATACGTGAGGTATGTCATCATTTTTTTTTTCTAAACTTAGCCACATGTTTTTGTTGCCTGTATGTAAGGAAATGAACCTAAAAACAAATGTTACCTATGTTGTTAGTGTATTTAGAAAGAGATGCATTTAACAAGCAGAAACTGCACGCTTCCTGTGAAAACAGAAGTGTGTAATGTAACAAGCAAAATTAACACAATGTCCCTGATTGTCCAAAACAGATGCAGGAGGGTCATCCAGCACATCACAGTTTGACGTGATGGGCCACTGAAAAAGTGTCGGTATTTCACGAGTTGGGATGAGAACGTGTTAGATCAGAAATGCTTCTATGAGTAGAGGACGCGTTTATTTTTTTTCCAACCCACTGCCGCTGCCGGTAACAACATAAGGCCCGTTTCCACTGAAGAAGTTCCTGGTACTATTTGGGGGGCAGGAACTACTACAGGAACGTCCTCTCGCTCGTCCCTCTCAACCGCCGTGTCTCCACTGAGAGAGCGGAGTAGGAGGAAGGTTCCTGTAAAGTTACCGGGCTCTGGATGTGACGTAATCGTTGCGCAACCATTTTGACCGGGGTGATGTAGTGGCGTAGGGACGCTGTTAGGTGTTAGCCGATAGCGGTGTCTGTAATAACTCACTAGACTCACTAAATGGCCCGTGAAAAAAATATTTTTTTCCAGCGGATGTCTTAGTTACAACATGATTGAGCTAACTGGAGTAGTTTCATGTCGTATCCGACAACGGGAGACTTTTAACAGATGACGTCCTGATGTTAGCTTTGCTGCTGCTGTTAGCTGTCCCTGTCAGCTGATGCTTTCTAGACATCGTGATTTCCCAAAACTGAATAAATACCACACATAGCAACACAAAACTGCTTTGCTAGCTCAATCATGTTGTAACTAAGATATCCGCTGGAAAAAATATTTTTTTCACGGACCGTTTATTGAGTTATTACAGACACCGCTAACAGCTAACGGTTAGCCCAGCTAATCTACGATAACCATGTTGTTATTTACAAAACGTCACATCCCGCCTTGAGTATATCCAATCAGCACCAAGTAATCCCCAAGCCCCAGCCAGGAGTTTCTCGGGGCCGTTCTGAGTACCTACTCCGAGGCAGGGACTTGTTTAGCCCCTGTAAAAGTTCCGGAACTCTGTCCTTCGGGGGTGGTTCCTGCGGTGGAGACACGCACCAACGGCCCCAGCCCCGTAAATTTACCCCAAAGGTGGAATGGGCCTATAATATAAGGGGCTGGAAAGTCCCTATAGGATGGACAGGAGGGGTGGTAGGTCCAAACAAGGAGCATGGTGTTCACTTCCTGTACGAATGCAGAGCCAAACCATTATGTTTTTTTCTAAACCTGACCACGTGCTTCTGTTGCACAAGGAAACAGACTGAAGTATATGTGTTTTACCAACGTTGTAAGTTTATTTTGAAAACTGTCCTCTGGAAACAGAAGTCTATTTTGAAAAGACTGCATGCATTTAACAACAAACGCAGGAGGACATATCTATATGTAGACATGAACGGTACTGACAAAGTGCCGATATTTGATGAGTTCGGATGAGAACGTGTTGTAGATACATGAAGTAATCAGAGGGGCTTCAAAACCCAAAGTCCTGCCTCTAATGGGAGGAATGAGAGCGAGTAGAGTTCCTCAATGTTTTTGGCAAAGATGGTGTTTAAAGCCACTGATGAACTCAAGCTGTGCCGTGTCACAGGGTACCCCGCTACAAGACATCTCTATGAGCCGGCACCCAACTTCCTGCGTGCCAGAGCAGACGGCTGGCAGCCAGTCACTGGGCCTGATGTCTGGCAGCCAGCTTTCGTGATGCAGAAGTGGTTTTAACTAAAGTGGGTTTTTAAAATAATAGGACGACTTGTTGCTAAGGACAGAAAAGCCTGGTACCTCCATGTACTGCAAAAAATAACAGTGCCAAGTATCACAGAGCCAAAAGAACTTTCACAGATTATCAGTTTATAAATAGAAGTCTCCATGTAAACCCAGCCTCATGTCTGTATCACTCCCTTCCTTTTCTTCTACTCTTTTTTTTCCTGACTTTGAGATTTTTTCAGACAGCCTTCTTTACACAATCACAGGCTTTCAGGGCAGACTGAGAGCACCAAGTAATTCCTGCCAAACGAGACAGCCACAGCTGCACATCCCTGGCCTGATTTCCCTTCTGCACAGGTGAACTACATTTTGACCGAGGTTGTGACTGGTGACGGTAATCATACATCATTTCGGGGATATGGACTGTTTTCAGGGAAGCTTGAACGAGGTCAGGAGGTCACTGGAGGGAGGTTTAATGAATGCCAAATTATCCTCTCTGCCACCACCACCCTCAGGGAGGCTGCACACACACACACACACACACCAATGATAACTCTGTCTGTTCTTCATTGTCCTCTCTGCTCTCTGCCCTGTGGGTGCAAACCTTGTGCATATGGTGGTGTTCCTGTTGTGTTTCCACTTAGGAAGGCTTTGTGTGCATGTGCGTATGGTTCTGGTTAGGGAGGAGTCCTGCATGGGTTATTCAGGGCAAGCACAAGGGCTGCTCTGATTTATGAAGAAATGCATTTTAGCAGTCAGCACGCCCAGGTCCCTGCTCCTGCCTGCCACCCAGCACACAATGCACCTGATGCAGGTCCCTATAGGTGGCATCAAATTAAATCAAACCCCATGGCCCAAGGCCCTGGCCGACGCTCAATGGCAAGCTACCCCCCCCAGGTCTGGCTCCCCTGTATCCCCATACTGGGCGAGGTACTCTTTTCCCCAATGTGCCCTTTCATCAAGGTCTTCTTGAACCACTCTTAGTCTGGCCCCTCCCCCTGGGACCACTTTGCCTTGGGAGACCCCACCAGAGGCTGTTAGCCCCAGACAACACAGCTCCCAGGATCACGGGGGCACACAAACCCCTCCACCACATTAAGGTGGCGATTCTTGGAGGAGATAAGGTAAGAATCTCGGACATCAGAGGGAGCTCGAAGTAGAGCCGCTGCTCATTCACGTCAAAACGTTGAGGTGGCTCGGGAATCTGATTGGGATGCATCCTTGGTGCCTCCCGTTAGAGATGTTCCGGGCATGTCCAACTAATAGGAGGCCCCGGGGCAGACCCAGAACACACTGGAGGGATAACATATCTCGTCTCGCCTGGGAACACCCCAGGAGAAGGTAGAAAACATCGATGGGGAGAGTAGCATCTGGAATACTTTGCTCAGTCTGCTGCCCCTGCGACGCGGCTTTGGATAAGTGGTTGAAAATGGGTGGATGCATTTTAGCAGGTTGGCTGGAGTAAAGAAATACTAAAATACGAAACCATTTCATGTAATATCTTACAGCTGAGAGAGCTGCAAGGATGCAGGGCAGGCAGAGTCCTGGAAGTTTACTTACAAAGTATGAAATGTCTAAAAAATATTGGAGAAATATCCCCATTACATTCTATAAAACAGAACATAAATACAACAGATTTGTTGCTCATAATGAAAAGTAAAACCTATGGTATTAATATTTGGATGTTAAGAAGCAACTGCATCATGATAAATCCTCAAACTACAATTCCCTTTCAGTTTGATTTACTGTGGCCGTAACCTGTCACACACCATTTAATGACACTTAACTGAGAATGAATGTGTTCTTACCAACACACCAGAGTTCCTGTTTACATTCTGAATTGATTATGAATGAAAGTGATTGACTCCGGGGATGGCTGGAGCTAGCGTGACTTGATCCAATACAAGGATTTGCTGATGATGTAATATGATGTCTGTGGGGTGGAAGGAATGAAACATTGCCCCGGCTGGCTCAGCATATTTCATTATTCACTTCTTATTTCATCATTTTATGTTTCAGCAGATTTCAGCAGCAGCAGTAGAATAACCATCTCTGCCTCAACAGAACGCTATAAAATGTTTCCCTTTGTTTCCCTGTCAGCGGAGGTCCTGTGGGCCAGCATACATTTACATTTATTCCTCACTGCGCTTCCTGTGTGGGTTAAAACACTGAACTGTAATTTATATGGTCGTATAAATATTTAAGAATATCTAGATTTATTTTCAAAAATGTTGCTGGTGTTAAACATGTTGATGATCTGCCATAACTCAGCTGGGAGGTATGTTTCATTTGAACACTAAGTATCATGAATTAATCACGTTATATAGAAGTCAGGCTCACTCTGTTTACACACTAGACTTGCTGACTCACTGCCATGAACCATTTTACTTTACCTCATAACTGTGTCTTTACTTCTATTCTTATACTATTTGTGTGTGATCCCTGCGGAGATCAGTGAGAGCTTCTCTTATTTTATCTTAAATATTATGTCACCAAATCAACCTCAAAAACAGAAATACAAAAAGATTCATTCATATAATGCTAATTTCCAATCATTTCAGTCTTAAATAGAGCTTTAAGACGTAGCTCATAAACTTTATGGTCAGTAATATCAGATAGATTATAAATAAATGTTTCTGGGAAGTGGCATATATGAGGATATATAATGGGTATTTATCAGTTATGGCGGCTTTGATGATTTATGTTGATCACAGGCTAAATGTATGAATTTGTTCAGTTTGATTCAGGGATGCACAGATTGTTAAATTCTGGGCTGATACTGATGTATTAACGAGAGAGAAATCTTCATTATGAAAATAACTTGTCATTACTCTTTTTATGAATTTATTCCTGCAAATTTATAAAACAACCTTTAAAATAACCTTTTATGTGAAACACATCTTTAAAAATAACTGCTTCAAAAGCTTTTTACTGGATATAATATGTCCTAATTTAACACATTCTCACTCTGACATCGCCACATATTGACATTTGGTCATGGACTTTCCACGTCTTTTTTAACCTCTTGTACTCCACCCCCATTTTGTAGCAAAAATGCCTAAAATGGCATACCCAAATTAAAATGACAGTAGCATCTGAACCACTCTGACTACATGCATGCATGAGGTCTTGCCAGAAAGAAAACTCCCTCAAGTTTCTTGTGAAAGTTTCAGAAACACTCTAGGTGATACAGAGACAGAGTAATGGGCCTCTGAAGTCAGTAAAAAAAGATTGTGCTTAAAATAAAATAAAAAATGTTTTTCATGATGAATAACTGTCTGTGGCTTCATCTGAGCAGGTAAATGACACTGTGGGGCTGTAGGCACACTATCAATGAACATTTGTTTCAAATTTGANTCCCACTTTCTAGACGATGTATCTCAGCCAAAAATAGTGGTAGGAGTGAGACTCTTACCTTTTATAAAACAGCTAAGTCCCTGCTAACAGCTCCACATAAGATCGCGAGTAATCCTTTAACTTAACTAACATGACTTGTCACCACTCATCGCGATTTTGGACTTTGTGCGTTTAGGCTTCTCTGGTGTGGTATGTTATTTTTGAAAAGTCGAGTGCTTCCTGAAATCGGCAATACCAAACATCACATGGTTTGATGACGTAGTGCGCCTGGGAGATACCATTTAACAGAGGAGGGGGGGAGCGAGGACGTTGGCGTCCACTATGAAGTGACTTTTTTTTTTTTCCTTCAGCAACATAAGCACATGGTTATGTTTGGCATGGTTGGGTTTACACAAAAAGAACAGGCTTTGGCTTTACAATCTTAAAGGAAGCACACACCGGCCTCCTGGGTGAACGTCAGTGGTTGTTGGACCCACCCACCCTACTTCTGCCATCTTAACTTTGGTTGTTGTCCCGCCGCATTTCCCCCTGACTCCAAAGGACGGCTTGTTTTCATCCGAGTGTGACACTGGAAGTCACTAACCAAGCGCTGGATTTCGACAACTTTGAGGTGAGACTGGGTTGCCCAGTTCCCTCTCTAATATCTATTTTATATTGCTGTGAAAACATCAATACATTTCTCCTTTAAACAACTGTATTTATTTGTCTCTCATGCAACGTGCAACCATCAGCTGTTAGGTCCAGCGACCAGCTGCTAACAGCTAACAGCTAACGTAAAATAGCTTTTCTTCTGCGTATGTCAACATGGATTTGTTGTTCACAGTTTATCAGGGAAAACACAGAGTGGGTCCCCTGATGTATCAATAGTGAGTTTACTATGCCCTTTCTTCTCAAAGGCATCTCGGCGAAGATCTCTGTTCATCTCAAACACATTTTCTAATCTCCCCAGGATGACGGGACACCATTTGGAGCTGTCCTTTTTACTCCACACAAAACTGATGTGACACAACAGATAAACATCGGCCACTGCTATCGGTTAATGTCTTATTTGCTGAAAGGCCGATGGCAGTCAACGAGACAAATATTGGCTGATACCGATGTTCAGCATCCCTACTCAAAGTACTAATTTAATAATATGAAAAACAACTGATAAATGTCAACCAATCCCATTGAGGAAGAACATTAAATCCAAAACTGAATAAAACTATGATGTTAAAAAGCCAGATATTGAATAAAGGGTATGTGAAGCCTTTTTGGCCGAAGAGAAGAGCTAACATGGTTAATCATTTAGGAATACCTTGGTACATTTTAAGAGGCAAAGTTGCATCATCTGCAGTATTGATTCACCTGCTTCCACTCCTGCTGAGAGAAACACTGTCCATAATATAAAAACACAGCCAACCCACCCAGGGAATGGCTCAGCTCACCACTGCATCAGGACAGGAAAATAAACATCATAACACAATGAATAGGAGTTCTTGTGACCTTTTTAAAAAATCTATTTAATTTCCTTTCTGCCACGCTGCTTTGCAGTTTTATATTTCATCTTGTCAGCGGAGCTTTATGGGACATTTCCATTAAGACGTCTTGACATTTGGTGTCAGTAGAAGCTAATCGGTGCACAGCATTAAAAAAGTTTCCACAGGCTGTTAGCAAAGCCCTCACAGTCAGACAGGTAATTAGATAAGCAGGCAACTTTGCGAGAACAGTGTGAACAGGTGTTGTTGTGTCCCGGGCACAGATGTAAGCGGTTAATGACATTCGGATATCAGATGTGCTCTGTGAGATGTGCAGTGTTCACGCTGTGTGGAATCCACAGCCTCTTATTTCAGGATACTGCAACAGTGGAAATCCACTCCGGTCTCTCTGGAGGGTTAATTTAAGTTTAAATGCCACGATTATGTACGTGTTTGAGGAGAGACATGATGACGGATTCTCAGCTGAGAGGGAGAAGCAGGCATTGTACATGACAACATACCCCCTGTAGAAAAGGACACAGGGTCACAGTACTCTTTTCATGAGGGAACCATGTCTCCATGAATGTTTTTAAAGGAAAGGTCAAACATATTTTCAGTGTTTGTCATTTATTGCCACTTCCTGAAAACAAACCAGAAGTGAAAGTAAACTGAGCCCCTGCCTGTGTGCATGGTGAGATATAAATTGCATTATCCTATAATCGGTTTATTCAGTGTACCTGCTGTGTAAAGCACAAGGGTACACTGATTGCTATTTGTCATACCTATTAATGTCAATGCTGCTGAGTCAGCATTCACACTGTTGTTATCTTTGCTTTTTATGAGTGTAATCGCTCGCTATCATAATTGTTGTGACTTCTTCTGTAAATTTTTCAGTCACCTACATCTGCAAACTCTCAGCTGCAATAACCATTGAAATGTCAAAATATTAAAACGGCAGTTCATGATATTTTGTGGTCGAATTCAACTTTTTTCCTATCTTTCACACTTTCTGAAAATACTGAGCTTTTTCCGCTGGGATGGGAGAAATCCTTACATCCTCTTCAACCTGCTCCACTTTAAAATTCTATTACTTCAGTTTACTTTCAGCTACAGAAAACCTTGAAATGTCAGAATGTTAACATGGGAAGTTATGACATTTCAACAAATTCTCACTGCGACCTCGTCACATATCGACGTTTGGTCATGGACTTTCCATATTGAGATACGACGTCCAAGGTACCCTGGGTGTGTTGGTTGTTGACGTTCTAGGACGCCGTGTCAACTTCAGCCTGTTACATGCATTGTCTGTTTTCAAAATACACTTCTGTTTTCACAGGAAATGTACAGTCTCTATACAGTCTTTTCCATAATTAAAGCACTACGTCGGTACAACACCGTGGATTGACTTTTTTTTTTGATTGACAGCTGGGTGCTGTTAAAGGACAGCTTTTTTGTCGTTGTCTGGCGCTGGCAGTCACTGACCAAGTGTTTGATGTTGACGACTTTGGAGTGAGACTGGATCAAATACTTTTGTTTGAATTCAACTTTTTTTAACCCCTTCCTTTTTTTAAAGCAGCTGTGCGGAACTTTACATTTTCGTTGATTATAGCGCCCCCTTTGGGCAAAGCGGTATGACACCCACAGCCTGGTGTCGTAAAATCTCGACTGCAACCGGCAATTACCGCATGCATTTGTTTTGGAGAGCGAGAGGAAAATCATAAATGTTCTGGTGTAGCTCTGAATTTCTTATAAACTGAGGACAACTGCCTGCTGTATATTTGTGTTCATGGTCACAGTCACAGATAATTTTGTGGCGTTTGTTGTAACGTTACTAGACAAAAGCGGTTCACATCAGCTAACGTTACATTTAGCTTGCTTATAACTTCCATGTCGTCATATATTGAAGTGAAACAACGTCTAACAAGTTGCGGTATATTCTCTAAATAAAAACAAAAATTACATACCTGTCGATTAGGAAAAGGGCCAACTCGGGATCAGTTTTAAAACCTTTCAAATCTCTCAGCTCTCTCCACTTGGTGAATGCCCGACCGAGGTTTACACGCGTTTGGGCTCGAGCCCTATCACTGGCCCATTTAGCCTTCTTCTGTTCTTTTTCTTTTAGATGGTGCTTCTTCTTTATCCACCATGACGTCAAAAGTACAACCAAGTCCTTATAGATACATCTGGTAAAACTGTTATGTGTTCAGCAATGCCCGTTGCGTACCGCTTACTTGGAGAACACTCTCTGTAAACACGGCTCTTCTTCTTCTCTCAATTTATTGGCGGATCGCAAACAACTTCTAGGTGCATACCACCACCTACTGTACAAGAGTGTGCAATGTGTCCGAAATCATTCACTACTCCCTACTACATGTCATTTAGCCTATTTATTAAATCCTACTCCTAAACATGGCTCCTTCTTCTTCTGTGGTTTAATGGCTGCGGGCCGCTGCGGGCCGCTGCGGGCGTGCAGACTTACTTCCACCTCCGGCTGCCGTATTCTGGTTTGCTGACTTCCGCTGTGTCCGACCCGAGCGGGCTACGCTAAATAGCCATATAGAGAAAGGCTTTTTTGTCGCTGTTGGGTTCAAATAAATATGCGGATCTTCAAGGGGGGGTGATACGAACTAGGGACAGTTTTATTTATGGTAAAAAGTTTCGCACAGCTGCTTTAAAAAATATTATAGTCTTTTTCTCTTCTTGTTTCACTTGGATGGGCTAAGTCTTTACTTCTGTGGTTTTATTATGTAAAACTATTGTTTGTTTTTTATATATACTGTATTAAGAAATAAGTGAATCTAGGCACGTCAGCACAAGTGTTTTAATGTACGATATCTACATGTGTGTGCATGTTGTATGATGCAGCAGCTCTGAGGCAAAAATTAATCTAACTATCTAACTAATCTTACTCCACTTTAAAGTTCTACTACTTCACCTACAGACTTTATTTGAACTTTAAACAGGTCATATGACTTTAAACTATTACATTTTAATTCAGCTTTTAATCTCAACCGTTTATAATTATAACAGTTTACATGAATGCTATTTCCAGTCATTTTCTGAGTTTATAAGGTGTGTGCACTCTGAGTGTTACATGACCTGTAACATGTCCTGTGAGTCCCTTCTGCTGCTCTGCTTTTTCAAATTTTGATGATTACAGCTCGTTACTCCCACAACTTTTAATTCTCATACACAATTTATACATCAGAATGTAGACATGTTTCCAACTTTCACAAAATGTTACGACTCCTGTTTTAAATTCAAAATCTCAGTGAGCTTCCTCCTATCTTGCTTTCTCTCCAACTTGTCTCCTCTCCTTGTCACCTTCCCTCCTCTCCTCTCTTTGTCACTCTGTCTTCTCTTTTTTTAAACTATTTAATTTCAAACCCTTTACACTTTTCACTTCAACTGACCCTTCAGTCCCTTTTAGCTGACACACTAAAAAGACCTAAATGCTCTTATGAAATCATTCACCACAACATGACTGTGCTTCCAGTGAGCAGTTCACCACCAGCTCTTATGGTAAAACCTCATGACTCAACCGCTGGGCCTCAGATTTGAGCCAAATACTCGACTCCTCACATCACTTTCACGTGTGATGACAGGGTTGGGTAAATATTGAACTATATTTAACTTAAAAGGCAGAAAACTGAAAAGTGCCATCAAATCAAGTGGAAAGTGAACTTTATTCAGCGCCACAACAGAGTCTGATTTTAATTTAAAGATCACATTTGTTGATGCATTTAGGCAATGTCACTCGTTCTGCTGAGCTGAATGGATGCCTGTCTGCCACAGTCAGGTTCTACCTTGAATTAAGATATGAGTCAGATTCAGCCTTGTTGAGCCTTTGGCTGTTAAGTTTAACACTGGCAGATACGTGATGAACAGCATTGCAATAAAGTGGTTAAATATCTTATTGGATGGCCAGTTTATTGTCACCTCTTGTGCAGAATATAACGTTGGTGCTTTAGTTTGATGCTGCACTTAAATCAAGTCAAGTTTAAATATTCTTATCTCCCTCTGCCAAACAAACTACTGATATCACCTGGAGCTGGTCGAGGAACAGATACTGTATTTAAAATGAAAGTCAAATGTGATGGATGTTAGTTGGTTCTCAAACTGATATCCAACAGTTCACCATCAGGACTTTAAGTTTAAATAGCGAGTTTGCAATCATATGACTAAAATCAGATGGAGGGTAGGAGGTGATAAATCCATATACTGTCTGAACTAGAAATACATGAACGTGACTACATGAAAGAGTTGGATGAACCTGTACGCAGCAGGTGTCATCAGAAAATTGAAACTGATGTTGGATGTGATCCATACAAAACAAAGACGAGAACTACCGCCTCGAATTTGTGTGACTCTGCACACCAGTCACGTTTCTCTTACAGTTTAGATCCATGTCTGTGAAAACATGGACCCTTCAACACATCTTCCCCCTCAACAGCACAGGAGATCTATATCAGCACAGTTTCAAGATGGACACCCAAAATTAGAGTCACCCATTCAGGATCTGATCAAATGTCTCCCCTTCTGTTCCTGAGTTATGACGCTGAAGAATGACCAGAAAAGTGTTTTTGCAGAACATGATGATGTCATAGTGAAGTTGATCTTTGACCTTTTGGATATAAAATGTCATTGCCATTCCACGTGAGTGCAGAGCACAGAGAAGCAGTCAGAGCTACAGGCTACAGTGAGGGTAAAAACAGAGTTCACATGACATTTTTCGAAACAACTTTTTATGTCGGGGCTTCAGCACACTTGGATCACTACGGATGAGCAGTATGGAGATACTGGTTTCAAATTTGTGTTCTTGGACGTTAGTCTGGGGCGCCGTATGCCATTAGGTGTGCTATCCGCTCCCCCCCCCGCGCCGATCTCCACAAGGGATGACTCTAAAACTTCACCAGGGCCTCCATCGGCATTTGGGTGTGTAGATAATGGCTGAATTTTCATTTTGGGTGCACTATCCCTTTAAGGTATGGCCACAAACATGTTTTATGAGGTCACAGTGATATTGACCTTTGACCACCAAATTTGAATCAGTTTATTCTTGAGTCCAGGTGGATGTTTATGGCAAATTTGAGGAAACTCCCTCACGGTCTTCTTGAGTTATTGCATTTATGAGAATGAGATTGATGTAAGGTCACAGTGACCCTGACCTTTGATCACCCAAATTTAATCACTTAATTGTTGAGTCCAAATAAATGCTTGTGCCAAATTTGAAAACAAAAACAAGGTCACAGTGACCTTGACCTTTGACTGTATGAGTTCATCACTGTGTACAAGTGGATGTTGGTGCCAAAATTAAAGAAACTTCCTCAAGGCATGAGGTATCACATTCACAAGAATGGGACAGATGAACAGACAACCTGAACACATAATGCCTTCAGCCATGGTTGTCACCAGTGCAGAAACATGAATAGTGCTTTTTTTCCACAACTTGACTGATGTTCCCAGTATGCCCACGATCATCTTTCCAAATTACCTCGTCCTCCCGACCTCCTAATTTTACCAACGTTACACAGCGAGCAGAAGAAAATGTTCAAGAGTCTGGTGGACTGTTTTGTTTTTGGTCGGGTGTGTGAATGTGCTTAAGTATAACATTTATATTTCAGCTCTGTACATGGATGCACTGCTGTCAGGCTAACATTACGAGGTAACGTTAGCTAACTTTACCTACTATTTTCTACCTACTAGATCAAACATTCCCAATAGTCTGGTTAAAGATCTGGGGCTGGTTGCACAAAACACCTTTGTTAGTTTGTTCCTTCAGCATGACACTTAAAACTTAAATGAAATACCTCACCAATTACTGACTGGAAAGATCCCACTGCATATAACCACAGAGCAATCATAAATTGACTTCTGTCAAATTTATAGCACAAAATCATTTGCTTATCTTAAAACATGTCCATTGGGTTCTCCTGGTTGCAGAACACTCTTCTCGGGAAGCCTTACGTTTTCTCATTTATCTCCCTAAACTCAGCCATGTTGCAGTTAAGATGGAGTCAGAGGCACTTTATGTTTTTGTTCTTACTTTGGCAACTAAGGTCCAACAGTTTAACAAACTTGAAGCAATTCCTTAAGTCAAGGGACCAAAATTATGAGGAAAACTTAAATGTTAATTGAACATTTGAAGGAAACCTTAAGGAGAAGACTTCATGATGTTTTGTGTAACCAATTTTACCTTAAGGAAACCTGTATTTGGACTTTAAGGAAAATCTGAGCTTCAGGTGCTTTATGCAACTGGCCCCTGGGTCGGTTCTGACGATGTGGAGAAGATGTAGCAGCAGACTGTGATTGCATCCAACTCAAGACATGTTTCACACAACGCTTTAATGTTTGACATTAGCTGAATTCGCTCCTCCAGACTGAAGATGGAGTTTTTGATTCACATCTGCCACTGTCTCTCAGGGACTTCCATCCCACTATTTTGGGACTTAAGATAGCCTTTGTTTTCTTCTCCTAATCTGATTGATTGGAACAGCAATAAAAAGCAAATCAAAGGCATTTGTGGAGTATTGGTAGTTTTTGCCTCCAGCTGCTCTCCATCTGGACAGCACAATGATGTATGACGTTATTTGCAAAGAAGCTGTACTACAGTTTTTCTGTTTTAGTTTCATTGTATTTGCTGAAAAGACTTAAAACCTTGCAAATTAGCAACTTTAATAGAGATAGCTGGCATTTTGCATAGGCTGCCATGTTTAGACGAGCTTAATCACCAGAGAAGAAGATGAGTTTTGTCCTCATTGGCTAGTAATTGGAGTACTAAGGATCATAATTGTCACACATTTACCAGCAGCTATTCTGGTAGTCTCAGTTAATTAGGCCTAAAGAAGAGATAATGAAAAGCTCGGACAGTAGACAGAGTGGATAACAGCAGCTACAAATTCACTTTTAATTAACTTTTGTTCTTGTGATGAACCCGGCAACGTAATCAGGCCACCTCTTGCCCAACGCGTGCTGGGAATCGCAAACCATGAGCCAGGTAATCAGTTTAGAGATGCATGAGCGAATAAATAATGTTTTTAGTCACTGTGTCAATCATTATGACGACACTGTAGCTGCAGTACAGTCTGAGACGTGTTCTGAAGGACGAGGAAGAATTGAAAATATTGCTGAGTGCTCAAAAACGGAGGAACAGCTGGAGTGTGGCTCTCTTGTTTACTTATAGGTGAAAACCGATTGTCTGAGCTTTCAGTCGGCGGACTGACAGCGTGCTGCAATCAAATGTGTTAAATGCACTCACAGGCTACAGAACATGCAGTTACACCGACTGTACCTGTAAACACTCCTGTAAAGTAGCAAAACAAAAGAAACCTCTGCAGCACTTAAGCTTTATGAGCTAAAATACTGCCGTGTGAATATATGTGATTATAACAGTGCTACTTAGCCAGTTGATTGATGTGCAGAGACCACCTCTCTCTTACAACACACACCCCCACCACACACACACACACGGACAGCGAGAGGGGAGGGCTGTCTGTTTCAGTCTGTCCTCCTCCGCAGCCACCGTGTCCCTTTGTGTCATATTTCTGGGTTTCCAATGCGAACAGGCAGCCTGCGGGCAAACAGCGGCTCAGCCTGAACATACCTGCTGTTGCTACCAGCTATTTAACATGACAGCAGGCCGCAGAGAAGGAAAGGTCAAATGTAAGTGTGTGCCTGAAAAGCTGGGAATATATGTGTGTGTGAGATAAAAGCACAGGATAAATAACCTGTGCAAGCGTGTGTGTGTGTGCGTGTGTGTGTGTGTATGCAAGGGGGAAAATACTCCGGTTTATGAGAGGATGGCGAGGTGTGTGTGTGTGTGTGTGCATAGATGGGTGTTTGGCTGTAAACATCTTGAGGCAATCTACATTCAACTTTTTGTATTGCCAGTATCATTAAAGTGTGTGTGTGTGTGTGTGTGTGTGCATTCGAGGTCTTCAAAGCAGCTTGATTTTCCAGTTAATGACTGTTCACTTCAAAGCCACACACTCACACACAGACACACACACGCTGTCTTATATGTCCCCATCTGTGTTTCATCTCTTGTGCCTCTAAAAGCCACCACTCGCATTTCTGGTGAACTCTCCAGCTGCGTGTGTGTTTGTATTCATATGTGCCTTTATGCATGTGTTCATGCATATTGGACGAATGAGTTTGTGTGTGTGTGTGTGTCAGAGACAGAGCGAGACGGAGCAAGACAGCTGCAGATGTTGTAGGACTGCTGAATCCACAATTTAAGCGCACACAGACAGACACAGACACAAACAAACACCCACACACACACACACAATACAACTGAAACGATTAGTCATTCGAAGGGATGAAACAGATGTATGTGACTGGTGAGCAGTGTTTCAGTCCTTTAATGAAAGAATATACATCATGTATCTTTGGTCACATTTACTCATTCCATTTATGTTCGTTTTAAGCCACAAAAACTAAAAACATAACGACCTTTTATTGTTGTTGTTTTTTTTCCTCTGTGAAATTTTAGTCTTTGTGTTTTGGGGAAATAAGTGTCGCCATCTTTGTTGTGTTCAGTGGTGGAAGAAGCACTCAGATATTTGACTTAACCTTCTCAGAACCAAATTATGTTTGTTATGTGGATTAAAAAAAGGTCCTGACTAAAAGCTTAAAATCTTCCATGATTTTTTGACGAGACGTATAAGTATTATAACATCTCATGTTCACTTTAAACACTTTTTAAACACAAATTATGTACTTTAACAAAATGACTCAAAGACTGAAACATGCCTTGCGCTTCCTCCTTGCCTAACAGTCGGCCATGCATATTGAAATAAGGAGGTGTGGCTCCACAGCAGTCCACTTGAGATGATGTGGAACACTGTGATTGGTTGATAAACATCCCGTCAAATAAGTGTGTGCATTTGGGTGGAGTCTGATAACAGTAATCATAAATCTAGACATCCAAGAAAATTTGTGTCCATTGAAACGGATGGGGGATCTGAACGGCTTACGTAAAAGTAACAGCGTATAAATACTTTGTTACAGGTATGAGTCACGCATTAAAACTTAACTTAGATAAAAAATATTTGCATCAGAATGTTCAATCACCAAAAGTAAAACTACTCATTATGCAGTCTGACCCATTTCAGAATTTTATTTATTTATTCATTTGGACTATAACTATCGAGGCATCAATGTGTTCATCACTTCAGGCTGTTCTTGTAGATTGTTTGTACTGTTAGTTTGTTTCCTGTAAGTAATGCACCAAAATTTGTTTATATCCCACCTATCCCCTGTCCCAAGGCGTCCCCCAGGGTTCTGTGCTTGGTCCTCTCCTTTTCATCCTTTACATCCTCCCGCTTGGTAACATCATCCGCCGATATGGCCTCCATTTCCACTGCTATGCCGACGACGTCCAGATCTACATCGCCACCAAATCCATCACTACAGCAATCTGCTCCACACTTGCCTCACTGAAATAAAATCCTGGATGCAAACTAACTTTCTACAACTCAACTGTGACAAATCAGACATGATCCTAATCGGCCCAAGTTCCCTTACTAAAACCATCCATAATTTCAGCCTTAATGTTACAAATTCTACACTTTCTCCATCTCCACAACCTCGGAGTCACTTTCGACAGCAACCTTTAATTTGAACCGCACGTTAATCATATCACCAAAACCACTTTCTTCCATCTAAAAAACATAGCTGGGCTCCGTCCCTCATTCACCTTCTCCACTGCAGAAACTCTGATTCACGCATTCATAACATCCAAACTCGACTACTGCAATAGCATTCTGTATGGTTCATCTTCTGAAGTCCTCAACAAACTACAGTACATCCAGAACTCTGCTGCCCGTCTCCTCACCCAGTCCCACTCCCGCAACCATATCAGGCCTGTCCTCCAGAACCTCCACTGGTTCCCAATTCCTCAATGCAGTTCAAAGTCATTCACCTCACCTTCAAAGCCCTCCATAACCAGGCCCCATCTTACCTCACTGACCTGTTGCACCATCACACCCCCTCCCACAGTCTCTGCTCCTCTGATGCAAATCTCCCCTCTCTACCACACAGGACCAAGCACAAAACCTGGGGGGACAAAGCCTTCTCCACTGCTGCCCCCTCCCTCTGGAACTCTGTCCCCCAACTGTACAGACTTAAACTCCTTCAAATCAAAACCCGCCTGTTCAGGCTTGCATTCAATCCCAATTCCTTCTCTTAACTGTGGTTTACTGCTCTTATGTTGTTTTTATCTTGTTTTTTTGTTTTTGTAAAGTGTCTTTGAGTGTTTTGAAAAGCGCTACACAAATAAAATGCAGTATTATTATTATTAACTACGAGGCAACCCACATGTTTTGGAAGGCTGCGATCACGTGACGAATGCACTGGTGGGATGAAAGAAGAAAACAGTATCCTACGGCAGCAGATTGGGGCAATGGATGGGTCAGAAAACATGGGACTTTCCCCGGGAGACCGGTGTTCAGAACCGTGTGAACTCTGAGTCATTTTGAGGTATATCATCACCATTTCTTTTCCTACACCAACTAACTTTAACTGCCTAAACCTAACCTCCATAACTTTACGATGAGTACGTAACATCATTTATGGGGATTTGTAGGACATCATATGAACCGCTGTGAAGACATGCTGATTACTTTAATGTTGCAGCAGGTAAAGTTTGAGCTCACTCATCTCTGACTGCTTCCCACTGGAACATAATTTGGAGATCGGCTTTGAGATCCTCTAAATGTGTGAGATTTAGCATTATACTATATAAAAGTCTGTGCAGAGCATATACTACTCCTGTTAGATTGTCCAAGATGGATGACAAACATCATGATATATGCTGACACAACTGTCGCAACAGAGGATCTTTATTCCACCTGCTCTGGGACCGTCCAGCTGTTAAAACACTGGTTAGAAGGGATATCTCTTATGTCACAGTTTTTCAGTGTTAATTTCCCCGTGTGTCCCAAAGCACGCCTGCTGGGCTTGAAATTGGACAATAATGCCACAGTCACTGTCGACTGACTGTGGACGTTGGGTTGCTTATCTACTAAAAGACTAATTCTTTTAACTTGGAAGGAGTGTAAAACAGCCTGCTTCACCAGGTACTTCAGCTGAAGGAATACATGGACTTGCTAAACATGGAGCGGCCTGCCTGTTGAATGACTTTGATAAGGGCCTGGAGGACCACTGGGACACTGTCTGCACACGTTTAAAACAGAAGCCTCCGATTTAAAACAGCTGTATGAGATCCAATGTATGTTACATGACATTATTAATGTCACCCTTGCACCCCCGCACCCATATCTTTTTTTTCCAGTCCTTCTTGTTTTAAGAAGTGTCTTTATTTACCTGAGTTTCCTTTGGTAAATGTGTGTGAAGTCTTAAAGGGAATAAATAAATAAATAAAAATGAAATAAAATAAGATAAAATAAAAATAAATACATATTTAAAAAAGTTACTTAAAGAAAAAAAATGGAGCATTTTAATGACTTTATGTTGGCTAAATGCATTGTTAAACATACTAATTTATAAGTTGGGTATTTTTTAATAATAATCAAATTAATAACCTAGTAGCTGCTGTCAGATAAATGCAGTGCAGTAAATATTTAAAATACTTCTATAACATTTAAAATATAATGCAGTTCAAGTATAGAATAATAGAAAATGGAAATGCTCTTCCTCTCGTTCTCTCTCCCTCCCTTTCCTCTTTCGTACAGTCATTGTCATGGTATGAATTATTAACTAATTGTCCTGGTTATATGAGTGGTATGCGATGCAGCATGTGTCGGGCGTATTGTCTGGCTAATGTTGCAGCTTCAAAGCAGTCTTGAAATTCAATAATGAGCTCACACTCCCTTTGTAGCTTCCCTATTTGGTATCATCAATCGTCTGTTAAATCCGATGCTTCCATGTACACAGACACAGTTACAAGTTACAAAAGCATGACTCTGTACATTTAATAAAAACAGCTTCTTTTATATCTACAGAATCGTCACTAAATGCTGAAGTTGATGTGTTGATGTTTTCATATTCCAGGACAGCGCTGTCTGCTAGAAACTACATTTCTATAGCACATATAAGTTGCTTTGTTTCAATGCTGTAGTCACTATAAATGGATATTATATTGTAAGACGGGATATGTTGACAGAAAGCAGATTGCATATTATGTTCAGTATCAACATTTCTGATTTATGGGTTAGCAGAGAAGTAATGCGTCTGACATTATGTTTCCTTCAGAACATATTTCCTGCTGCATATTAGTAGTATGTAAACGCACTTTCCAGGATACACTCCAGGAAGTAGTTTGTGTAATAAATGCCTCATTACTATCTACTATAACTTCCACCACAGAATGAGTTATGGTTGCTGCGTATCTTCTTCTTTGTTATTCCACAGTATCTGACAGTTATCTTCATGCAGAACGAAGCTGAGCGTCCATGTAACGAGCAGCCCATTGGTTTTTCTCGTTGGCTGCTCTTGCAGGTGGTGCTTTCCATTCAGCTAATTACTTTTATGCTCCTCCTCGTTCCTCCATCCTATAACCTGTAACGCAGAAATCAATCGCTTGTTCAGTGATTTCTGCGCAGACATAGATGAAAGGATCCTTTAATGGCGGGGCAGAGTCAGTTTATAACGCCAGTGGATGCTGTCAGCTTGAAACACAAGGACAACAACTTAACCTCAGAGACTGTAAAGTGTATTGAGTGTATAGGACGGGGCGAAGGGGCAAACCCTGGACCTGGTGTTCACTTCCTGTATGAATGTAGAGCCGAACCATGATGGTTTTGTTGCACAAGGAAATAAATGTACAAACAAGTTTTACTGACACAAGTTTGAAAAACAAGTAGACATTTCTGAGATAATACAGCATCAGAGATCAAATGTATTTTTCACTTGAGGCACTCAGTTTGCATGAACGTAGAGTTTACTTCGCGGGGCAAGAATCAATGCAGACAACCCAGCCTCACTCCAAGGTCGTCAACAACCTAAACTTAGGCAGTGACTTTCAGCGTCGGACACTGATGACAAAAGTCATCCTTTCGTGTCGGCATGATATGGGGCCGGTTGCTGTTATTATTTAACGGTGTTCAGCGGCATCAGGGGGAAATGCGGCGGGACAAGAACGATAGTTAAGGCGGCGAAAGTCTGATGAGGGCAGGAGATAAGAGTGTTGGATGGGTCCAACAACCACCAACTTTCATCCGGGAGGCTGGTGGTCGCTTTCCATATGATTGTCAAGCCAAACCCTGTTATTTTTCCAAAACCAAACCACACGTGTGTGTTCGCTAAACGTAACAAAATGAGTTTTTGTTTAAGAAAAAAAACATCAATTTGTGGTGTTGCACCGACGTAGTGCATTTATTTTGAAAGAGACTGCATGCAATCTGTACATTTCCTGTGAAAACAGAAGTGTAATTTGAAAACAGACAATGAACATAACAGGTGTAAACTGACGCACCGTCCCAGAGTGTTAACAAAAGATGCACCCAGGACACTTCGGCCCAATCCCAATATCCCCCCTTGTCCACTACCCCTTAGCCCTCAAAATGAAGCAATGAGGGGTAGGGGTTGAAATATTTCCCTAGGAATTGGGACACCACTCACTACATCACTGCGATGGGTTCCGTTCACGCATACGCAACTATTTTAAACAGGAAGCTGCGAGCCATCTACATTTCCAACCGGCATCTACAACGTAACGGTAACGTTAGCTAGTATTATGCTTGCTACTAATGTACCATTAGAGTAATAAGATATGTACGACAGGGGACTTAACCAGCTAACATTACGAGGCAGCATAGTTATACTAGCTGGCGTTTTATCGTAATGTGAAAAATCCGACAATTTTGCAGAACAGGACAGATGACAGACGTCAGATAGTGCGAGCTAGCTAGCTAGCTAACAAGCAACCTGGCGACAGTAACGTTAGCTAGCTGGCTAGCTTTCTGTCAAGTCCAATCTAGACATCGTGAATAGCAATACAAACTTTTTTCCCCATCTCTTGCTCAGTGGTAGCCATGGTGACGTCTACCCCTCGCTGGCAAGTCAGCTTCTGAAATCCCTCGCTCCGAAGGGCTAGTTTCAAACCCACTACCCCTCGTTATGCCCCCTACCCCTAAACGCAAAAAGGAATTGGGACACCCCTACCCCTCGCGGGAACGTGCAAATGTAGGGGTAGGGCTAAGGGGGGTATTGGGACGGGCCCTTAGTATGTCACATGTAGACATCAAAGTCCACTGATTAAGCTGATATGTGATAAGTTGGGAGTGATAATAAGTTGGATGAGGAGAAAATAGAGAGAGCAGGCTTCAAGAGAAGCAAGGAACCACACGTGCATTCTGTATGAAAGTTTTTACACCTTTGATTATATTCGGCTCAATGATTGTTCAGCTGATCTGATGGGATAGCAAAAGGAACAGCCGAGCTGATGTGGAAAAACAAATATCAGAATCATTGTATGATTGCTGTACTGCTGATCAGGCTCACTAACTGTGGGAGCAGGAACAACCGCACCAACCACAGCTCTAACATTATCCATGTTTATTCATAAAAGAAACATTATTATTGAATCATAAAAGCACTCACGCACTCTTTGTCTGCTTCTCCAGTAGCCAAAAGGCTTTTTATTTTCTTCTACTCTGTTTCAAGTGCATCTTGACTCATTCAGGAAAATGCACATCTTATACAGCTAAAGAGTCACAGTTACTATTAGACCAACAATATTTATCCAGGTGCTGACTAGTAGCTACTACACAAAAAATAAAATGCAACACCTCCATTCTTCTGTTACTTGCATCTCTCTCTCGTGTCCCCATTGGGAGGAGCAAAGACACAATGAAGGGAGCAAGTGAGAGGAGCGAGGGTGTCTTCAGCCGCGCTGATCACCTTTGGCTGTTAGTTCAGTGTATCTGAGCTGCTGCTTTGCAAAACCCTAATTTGCTGCTTCTTGCAGTAGCAGAAAGGAGTTTAAAGGACACAGACTGCCAAATGTTGGACCTGATGCCAGGTCAGGGCTTTTAATAAGTGAGTTTTGGCAAGACACTTTTGGCTGTAGGTCGCTTGTATTTCCTACTTGCAGCTGTTCTAAATCATGCCTTGTCTTTAATAATCCCTCCTGGCTCACTGTTTTTTTTCTGTGAAGCCAACTGAATGCAAAACTGGGAACAAACCTGGAGACTACTGAGACCTATAGTCAGGCTTAAAACAGCACTTCAACATAATTTCCACTGACATATCAGATTTTTTTCATATTCACATAATGAACAAGTGAGTAAATATGGCGGCAAAACATTGAACTTTAGATAGACTATGATGGGAGTCCTGCAAGAACATAAATGAATGTGAATGGAGAAACCGGTTGCCAGAAGAAAATCAGGGCTGTATTCAACCAAAAAAAAAAAAATCTACATGTCTACATTAACACTTACACCAGGGCAAGTAAACCCCCATGTCCATGCAAATAGAATGCCTCGTGTGAAAAGTAAATGTGATCCAAATTAACCATGCACTACAACACTTTTCCCTCTGAGCTCCCAGCATGAGTCCATCTCACCATGAAGTGGGACTAATGAGAACAATCTAACACTATAGACGTTATTTCTTGGGTTGATATCATATACAACAAAAAGTCACTAAACTTAATTATCTCTGTAACACTGCATGCCACACATACTATATTTAGCCCAAATGCTAATGTTAGCCACCCTGCTGCTCAAACAAGCGTAACGGTGTGATCGAATCCCGTTCAGCAGCTTTATAATCCAACTTTGCACTGCAGTGTCTTTTTGGAGACTAAATAAATCCATCATGACAAAATCCAACCTGTTATTATTTATTCATTTTCCAATCAAAAGTAAGAGCTGGAAAATGTTTGAGTTTGGATAAAACACTGCGCTGAACAACAAGTGCTGTTTTCAGCTGGGGAAAGAAACACTTTGGTGGACACACGGCCTTTTTAAAGTCACACCAGCAACTGTCCAGCCATTGAGAATTTGGTCAGACCATAGCATATCAACCACGAAATTGGCTAACCAACCAGATGTTTACAGCCCTGAAGACAATGTTGGCATCGTACATTTCTGCAAACCCAAAATACATTACATTTGTACGTTTCCTACGTATAATATCAGTGTTTCTAAAGTGACTTAGTGTTTGAGCTGAACTTGTCATTAGGGAGGTGGAGAGGATGGTGGACGGTGTGACACCTTGAAAACTCACCTGCCAAGCTGCAGACCAACAAACAAACAAACATGGTTGTTTTTTAGCAACTCATTGCTGTGTTCCCAGCAACTTTTAAGGCCCTGTTTAGATGACAACGGTTTCTCTAAAAATGGAAAAGTCTGTCCTTTGCGTTTTAGAAAACTTCCGCGTTTATATGACGATGTGATTGAAACGATCTCCGTTCACACGGAGCCGCAAAATTGAGTAAGGTAAAGCTGCAGTACCGGAGGCTGCAGTTTCAGGACTGCAGTTTTAGGACTGTTTAATTTTCCGAGCGGAGGCTGCAACCTGAAGTTTTTTGTTTTTTTTTGCCATACCCAAACACTACTTTCTTATTAAATAGTTATAATCAGTGTTGGGTAGTAACGCGTAATTTGATTGATGAAGCCCAGGTAACTATACATTGCCATTGCCGGTCCTATCCGCTCCTGTAACCCACACCTAAACACCCGTTATTGGATACATAGTGCCGGCCCGCTTTGCCTGACCTCCACAGTCCCTCTCCGCTCCTCTCACCCACACTTGAGCATCCGTCCAGGGAGGGCCGCGGAGGTCAGGCCAGGCGGGCCGACACTGTGTATCCAATAACGGCTGCTCAAGTGTGGGTGAGAAGAGCGGAGAGGGCGGCACTGTGCTGGAGAAGCATTGATAAAATCAACAGGGTGAGCAGCACAAACAGAGCTCGGCATTGTTGTTGTGATGGTCGACTTTCTCGCGCATGCCTAGTGACTGGAACCGTAATGTGCATGTGCGAAAAGTCTCTGTTTTCAGAGGAACTGCATATTGCAAGTTTACATGACAACGGAGATGGTGCCGTTTCCAAAATATTGCACTCTGGAACCCGTTTTCAAAACGTTGCGTTTTCAGGCACCCAAAACGCCGCTGTCGTGTAAACGATCAGCCAAAATGCAACTAAGGTTTACTGTTTTCAGTTGAAATGGTTGTCGTATAAATGGGAACTAAGACACCAAACATGGGTGTTTTTTACACTGACACATTGCTGCTTTTCCAGCACAGCTTGTGTCCCGAAGTGGTTTTTGTGCCTGAACCACGAGGTAACCACAGTGGTGTTGAAACGTGAAGTATAAAAGAATCCATTACATAATAATGTGCAAATATAAAGAATCCATGGTTTGCTTAAATGTACAAGGCCAACATCTTTTTTTTTAAGACTTCCATCATTCCAGTTGTAAAAATTAAACACGTTCAAAATAATCTTAATGACAGGCACCGACTGGATCAGAAGATTAGAATCATTAAACACTACACACACTCAATGATTTTATTTCCCGGCTGTCCTCCCATTAAGCCTCCATTGAGGCACTAATTGAGGTTTAGGGTGATGGGAGCCTATCATTGTTGCTCCATTAAATAATTTAATCCAGCTTCTTTATTACTTCTCCTGCTACATACTTTTCAGATTTCTCCCTCTGCAATGCTTAAGGCAAAAGAAAAAAATCCTTTAACCCAACTTCTTGCTCCCATCGTACTGCCGTTTCCCGTGGGTGCTCCTTTGTTTCTTGTGAGCCTTCACACCTGCTCTTTTTGATTATTCTTATCAATCGATTATAAGTTTGCATAAAAACACAGCTACCGGTCTCTGCTGTGCTTTCGTCCTCTCTTCCACTCCCCCCCAACAGCCAGACTTTTCATGCATAACAATGAGAGCCATGTTTCTGTTCCCACCACTAACCCCTTTCTAAAATTTATTCAGCCTTTTTTTTTTTTCTCCTCTCATTCACCAAATCCCCACACTGTATGGGTATTAAAATATGCCAGCCAGAGAGCGAGAGTTTGTAAAAGAAAGAAAGGGAATGACACAAGAATGTGCGCTTGCGTATGAGCGTGTGCAAGAGACAGGAAGGATGTTAGAGCGTGAAAAGAAGAAGGAGAGAGACAGACAGTGTGTGTCCTTAAGAGAGGATGTTCGAGTGGAGGAAGCAGAGGGAGGAGAGTCGAATCGAGCTCAGTCCTCCCTCACTAGCTTGTTAATCTCCCCGGACTTGACATTTGAAAACCTCCACCCTTCTCTCCTCCTCCTCCTCCTCCTCCTCCCCCTCCTCCCTCTCACCCCTTACCCGACACCCTCCTCACACCTCCCCATACTCCCAGTGCAGTGATGTGTGTAAATCCAGCGCTGCCACTGAATAGACTAAACTTCTCCTTGGTTCTAAATCCCCTCTGAAACCTGGTAGGACGACTATTTCTCAGTGGTAAAATTCACCTTGAACAAACGACTGTGGCTTTACACAGAGACCATAATACTGGAAGAGGGCAAATTATGGGCAATGACATGCAGGTAATTTTTGGACATGAGCACAGTTGCCTTCAAGCCCAGTGTCCCTAGGAATTAGGTTCGTAATGCAGATTCTGCAGGAACTGGTGTGTCATTGGTGTGGCGAGGGTGTGGAGGTCGGGGTGGTGCATGGGAATGTGCCGCACTCAACTTTCACACTGACGATCAGAGTTTGCATCTGCCAAGGATGAATAATTAACTGTATTTTCACATGTGCTTCTAACACCTAAAACTTGGATCACACTGACTTAATTTGACGATCTCACTTTGCTGAGCTGAGGTTCTTCTTCTGTTTATTTCATTTATGCATTTACAATTGACACTGGCTGTGACGTGCAGTTTCCTGTATACTAGAGGTAATCTACCATAAGTTAAGTGTCTTGCAAAGTTTGGCTGTGAGGAAATTTTGGGTTTTGCAGAAAAACACAGGTATTGAAACCCAAATCTGAGAATGGAAAAGGTCTGTTTTCTAGGCAGGCTGTTCTCAAAAACCGTTTGTACATTTTCTTACAAAAAAAGTAATGCACCAGTATTCGTACATATCCCACGAAATCATGAGCATATAAATCGTGCATAACCCACATATTTCAGGAGGCTGTGGTCACGTGACCAATATGCTGACAGGAGTAAATGGTACCGAGCGGTCTTGTAAGGAAGCAGGTAAGGATGGTGGATGGGTCACAAAACTCTAAGGGAAAGCAATGCATACAAATTCATACATATCCCATGTATTTTGAAAGGCTGTGATAACATGACCAATGCGCTTATGGCAGAAAACAAGACAGCAGTCCCAAGCAATTGTAAGGAGGCAGGTGTGGGTGGTGGATGGGTCACAAAATAACTGACCTTTGCATCTGGACTTTCCCCTGAAGTTGTGTTTGGATCTGTGTCAACTCTGAGTGAACTCTGGGTAATTTTAGGGTACGTCCTGACCATGTTTCTTTTCCTAGACCGAACTTCTGTGACTTTACCTGCCTAAACCTAACCTCTGTAGCTTCATTTTGTACCTGAACATTAAGGACATAACGTCATTTGTGAGGCGCAAGTTGGTGGGATATCTGTTGTGCATGCATTATTCGTAGGATATCATATGAACATTTCTACGAGAATACGTTGTTCTAAGAGATCCCTTTGATCATCAAATAAAGGTCTACTAATTGTTCCTAAAATCAACTCTTGATCAGCTCATGGTGCTTTTAGTCATTATGGTCCAACTCTCTAGAATTCTCTTCCAACTGAACTACGGTCTGCTACAACAGTGTCTACGTTTACTAAGCAAACTAAAAACATATCTTTTTCGCAAGCTTTTAGTTAGGTCTTTTCGTGTATTTTTATTTGTTTAAAGGAGCTATATGTAAGAAATCTAAAGTAAGTAGTCATAAAATCCTCCTAATATGTCACAGAGACTAAGGAATAATGTTAATATAATAATAATAATAATAATAATAATACATTTTATTTATAAAGCGCTTTTCAAAGTTCTCAAAGTCACTTTACAGAGACGGTTCAAACACATCAAAAAACAATTTTCAGCAAAAGACATCGAAGACAAAGAGGAATAGCAATGGGAGTGAGAAAACATAAATAAATGAATAAAAGTAGCTAAACATTAAAAGCAGAACGGAACAGGTGAGTTTTGAGTAGTGATTTGAATGATGGGAGGTCAGTGCGGTCACGGATGTGTTTTGGGAGGGAGTTGCAGAGGGTGGGGGCAGCAACGGAGAAGGCTCTGTCCCCCCAGGTTCTGTGCTTGGTCTTGGGGACGGTGAGAAGGTTGGCAATGGAAGAGCGGAGGCTGCAGGAAGGGGTGTAAGGGTGGAGCAGGTCTGTGAGGTAAGAGGGGGGGGTGTAAGGGTGGAGCAGGTCTGTGAGGTAAGAGGGGGCTTTATGGGTGAGTAGGAGGAGTTTGAAGTGGATGCATTGTGGAACAGGGAGCCAGTGGAGGTTCTGAAGGACAGGGGTGATGTGGTAAATATAAAAAAAATAAATATAACATACTGATCTCACCGACAACAATAGTACAGCCAGAATATTCGCATTTTTAAAAAAAAATTATGGTCCGCAAATCATGTTTATGTTTTGAATTTGTGTTTTGGCCTGTTGCGCCACCCACCGCCGTCTACCAGTCACACAGTCAGTAGAGTCTCAGCATCAGTTACAGTTACGACTGAGCTACAATGGCTGACGGTGCGACTAAACCCAAACGACCTCGTTATGATTCCCAAAAACGCCAAGACAAAACTCGAGGCAAAGCGAGGGTCTATATAGGAGATGCTTTTGAACGGTGGAGACGGTTGAAAGCGGAGAAGAATTTGAAATCGGATGTCGAAGTGGCTACTCTTCTCCTCGACAGGTAAGCTTTAGCCAAAGTTGGCTAACTAGCATCATAGCTAGACGGGGATGGACATTTCGAATACTTTCAACTGTTATTCATTTTAGATCATACATTGTAGCCCATGTGCAGGTGGGTCATCGACCCGACTGATGTTTTTGAGAAACAAACGTTAGCAGCCCGGCAAGCAGCATTAGCAGTGTCCCGGTACATAGCATTAGCAGCCGGCTCCTCCTCCGCTGTATCCCGGCAGCAGCGTTAGCAGCAGAGAAGCCGGACTTGCTTGAACGGGGGGCGGACACGACTCGCGGCAGTATTTTGAATTTGAGTGTAGTAACCGTTTTGGCCACATTCTTACATACAGCGCCTTTAAGGAAGAAGTATCATTATTGTTATTATCTCACCTTTTTTAAGTAATAGATTAATGTTAATAATAGTACCCTCTTATTTTGTTTTCATCATGTCCTGCTTGTCTGTATCTTTAAGCACATTTAGTTTACGCTTGTCATATGAAATGTGCTGTATAAATAAAATTGACTTGACTTGACTTAAGGTACATCCTCACCATGATTCTTTCCCTAAACCTAACCACAGTAACGTTACCTGATTAAACCTAAAGATGCCCAACGATGCTTCTTTTCCCAAACCTAACCTCCCAAACTTTTAGTTTATTATGTAACATTAAGGAGGTGATGTATGTATGCTACAAATGCTAATTTGTAGAGTATCATACAAACCGTTCTATGAGGATACGTTGTTACAGGTTAGTCTCTTGCTTCTTGTACTAACAGAGGCATACTGGGTATAAAGTACGACTCGTGCATGATGTGAGCATTTCCTCTAAAAAAAAATGTCTGATAGAGGATGAATTTTGTAATCAAAGAAACCCAATTGCCATGATCCACAAACGGGTTACTGGGACGGACAGATCCGAACCTGATGATTTGTATTATGTTGTTCCAGATGACACTTATTCCATCTTTATTTACGTTTTTAATCTGTCAGTGTCTCAGTTACAAACACCATATGATCCCTGCAACTGCAAGTGCATTATACTCCATAGAATTTTACTTTGTAATTTTCATAACTGTCAATATGCTGCACAGCTTTCCATTTCTTCCACTGCTCCCTAGTGAATTTGGCACAGCTGAATTAAAGTTTCATGGTGCTCTGGACAAAGTCAATGCTTTAGGAATCACGTGGATTGAAAATAAAAACAAATAAAGTCTTGAAAAATGACAAGAGAAGGATTTCAGGAGAGAAATTATGTGCCATTTCTAAAAGAACGCAACCATTTGTAAATCTGTGTTTAAATGACACATCATTGGTTTCATCCAAAGCTGGCTTTGGGGACCTGAAAGAAAAATTCCAATCCAAACAGCATTTTATTTCAGGATTTTATAAAACAAATATTGTAGGTTTAGCCCGGTCTGGAGATAATAAAACATTTTTTATACGTCTATGTGGAAGACAATATTGGTTTTCCTTGCCAATACAAACACAATATTGGTATACAGAATTGAGAACATGAACTTTGTGCAGAACTCTGCGGATATATAATGCATTTTCCAAATATACCATAAGTCATCTGCGCGGGGGGAAAAGCATGAAGGGTTTGGATGTGAATGGAATTTAAAGAATCGCTGATCAGAGTTCTGCTGTAGATTCAATCAGCTCAAAGCTATGATGTGTTATAAGAAGTGGCAGTCAGACTAAATTGATTCCATAGATTGTATCTGCAGCAGGTGTGTGTGTGTGTGTGTGTGTGTGTATTTCACTATTTAATCTTCAACTTGCACTGGCCTGGTTACATAAGCAGCATAATTATGCCCATGGATGTAGAAGGGACAGACTGACTGACTGAGGGACTGAATGTACAGTATGCACTGATTGCAATCATGACCGCTCACATGACACACACACACACACACACACACACAGCATACACAACTGACAAGGCAAGGCCAGACACCAGGTGAAGGACTCTAGATTTAACGTTGTTATTGAGGAGTCAATCACATCATTTGGGAATTTATTACAGAGAAAGGCTGACTTATTAAAAAGATGACGGTATCTATGGTCACACTATTGATATCTGTGCCTTTTGGGTTCACAGAATAAAGTTCCATAGCCAGTCTCATCAAAATAATTGAAATTTTAGTTCAAATTCCATCAATTTTCCTGAAAATGAAGCGTAAAAATGTTCCGACTTATAAACTGTAATGTTATTCACGTATATACAGATACTTGAAGGAACAATGTGTAAGATTTAGGCAGATTAAGTGGTGTCTAGCGGTGAGGACTGCAGGTCTCCTCCTCTCCAAACAAAGAAATCAGCTGATTTAAACCAGTAAAGGCCAAAACACACTGGCAGCGAACATGGCACGTTAAAAAAAAACGCCCCTATTTATTTTCGATGTACAACCACACATCAGCAGTGGCTTGATGCATGCCGGCGCTCCTGGACAGGCCGCCTTGCGACACTTCACACCACTGTCTTCTTTCCAGCCTCGAGGTAGAAAGTGGTTTCTGGCACAACTTCACCGATTCACAAGGTGCATGGAGAGTGAGGAAACACTGAAAAATGTCAAAAGAGCTCCAGCAACACTTGTGGTATGGAAAAGAAACTTTATTGACCGACGCGTTTCATTCTTTCCAGCCTCGCCACCCCCAAAATTAAATGCACTTCCCCCCCACTCTCTCCCTTTGTACTGGCTCTTGTACCAGCTCCTTTTCTCTGCCCCTATGCCAGCTCCACTCCTCTCCTCACCATGGATGTGTTAAGAGAGCTCTGTTGCTGTTGCTGTGTCTCGTGTGTTACGAACGGATGAAGAGAGACTTGTTGAGTTCGAGATATATCCCAAGTTAAACGACCTACGATCCCGTCATTGAAAAATGGCCAAAAAGATATTTCTAAGCGAGCCATAGCTCTGGAGATCGGCTCTTCAGGTGAGAAATCAACTTTAATTAGTGGCTGTCCACACATGATTTTAAGCCAATGCAGAGGTGGAGGAAGTACAGATCCTTTAGTAGAAGTGGTAATAACTTTGTGCGGTCACCTGTTGACCAGCTGCAGCGCAACACGTCCGCGGGTCCATGTTATTGGTCCAACATCCCATTAGTCCGACGGTCTGCAGTGCTGAACGGCTCCCGGCGGGCGTATTTCTACCTTGATGGTGCACCACGACCGGCTCTGGGTCAGCTGGGAAAGGCTTGAGGCGAAGCAGGCTGACAGCTCATGTGTTTGTCACTTTCTTTTTCATTTTAACCCACACCATGATCTTTTCCTGACCCTAACCAAGTGGTTTTTGTGCCTAAACCTAACCAGACCTTAACCACAGGGCATCATGATGATTTCGGAACGGACTTTGGAACAATTGGTTTAATATGGTCGGAACGATGGGATGTCGAACCAATGGGCAGTTCCCCACGTCCGCGGTGTGCTTGGGGCAGCACTTGACGTTCATGATGTGACATGACACGCCACGTTGGCGCTGGTGTGTTTTCAGCTTGGAAACACTGAATAAAGCAGTTTCATGTAAAAATAAATAAATAAAATAAAAATACAATGTTTCTCCAACACTGTCCTGCATGTCGGAGACGGACTGTTAGCTATGCACTTGCAAATGTGTGCTCACCTCTTTTCTTTGGTTACTAAAGATCCAGGCGTTCAGGAGGTTTTTCTCTCCAACACAAACAGACCCCAGGATTTAAACTGGTAGACACAGTGAATAAAGCAGTCCATTGCTGCTAGTCGAAATGGTGGCTGATGCAAAAATGCAAACTGCAAATGACCCTGTCTAGAGTCAGTGTCAGGGTTTGTCTATTTTGGGCGACTGTAGAAACACAGCGGTGACAACATGGTGATCTCTGTAGACAAGGACCTGCTCCCTATGTAGACATAAACAGGTCATTCTAAGGTAACACAAACACAATGATTCTTATTTTCAGGTGATTATACATTATTATTTATTATTATATCCTGCACACTGGACCCTGAATAAAGTTGGGTAAGTGAGTGAGTCTCACTGTCTCAGTCTGTGTATGGTTTATATCAAAGACAGCTGGATGCCAGCTGTCAATCACAGAGATAACTGGCCTTACCACAAACACACACACAGGACCACCCAAGGGCCAATCTGTCAGTGTGTGTGTGTGCGTGTGTGTGTGTGTGTGTGTGTGTGAGAGAGAGAGAGAGAGAGAGAGAGAGAGAGAGAGAGAGAGAGAGAGTGAAGCCAGTTGTTTTCTGTCCAGCTAAAGTCGCTGGCCCTCACCCTGAGCCATCCATCACTAGACAGAGAACGATGGAGATAAAGCCAAACATAGAAAGAGAGGGAGAGTCGAGGGCTAAATGGTTGGACAGAGGGAGACAGTAAAAGGGGGAGAGGCTGCGAGACAGGGGGGAGAGACACACACACACATATATACACACACAGCCAACAGTGAGAGTGAATGTACTCAAGGGTTCAGCAGACGAAGACACTAAAAGGGGGGATTGAGACGGACAAACAGAAAACAGTTTGTTTACACTGTGCTTCTTCTTTTTTAGGATCTGAATTTCTCACTAAGTTCCTCTGTTTGTAACTGAGCATCGAGAATGTTTGTTTCATTTAAAAAAAAAAAAAAAAAGTCAAATACGAAGATTCCTTCCAAGGCCAGACGGTAAGATGTGTCTCATTTGTGTACTGTGTTCCAGCTGGTGTCTGCAGAACAAAATGTGATTCTGTAAATAAGTACAAAAAACAGTGACAGTGTGTTGTATTTTCTTTCCTTCAAAGTTTTCAAAATTAAGGATCAAACATATTTGTAGATGATAAAACTTTGGTACGGTAACTGTGGTACCAAAGCACAAAACCAAGGACTTTAATTTAGTGCCAGACAAAGACACACAGCTGGAAAACTCTTCTCCGAACTGACAGACAGAAAACAAACAGGGTTACTAAAGTGATTAGTGATTCTCTGCTTTAGTCAGACAGCAGCACACATTCAGTTGCTTTCACACATGCATTGTGAGCCTGAACTTATCCAGACATCACTCAGAGGAGCTGTACATGAGCACGCCAGTGTCTGAATTAGTTGGGTCAGACAATAAACAGATTTTATCCTTTCAGCTCCCAGTACAAACTCTGTGTAACGTCCGATTGAGCCCACGTGTGAAGAGTAGGTCATTGACGGTGAGTGAGCGGGCATGTTCGCATGTCGCATGTCCTGCGACTGGCACGAAACAAGAAGACGAAGAGGAAGCAAACAAAAGTGGAAAACGAACTTTGGGAACTTCTGTCAGTGAGGGCTGTCTCTGAAATCATCAGACAAATTCAAGGAACAGCAAAATACTCTGGTTGTTTGTGACCAAATTACAAACCAGCTACATAAATAAAACACTGATTTCCACTTGCGCTATCAGCACTTTCCAGCTCCTTAAGTTTGGCTGGTGACGTATCATAACATCATAAAAGGATGGCTTTTTTCGCCGCTGCCTGGCGTGAAAATCACAAACCAAGCGGCAGTATTTGACGACTTCAGAATACGAACAGGTTGCACTTTCTGCGTCATGTCCTGTCACTTGCACGCTCTAACGAGGCACCACCATTCGTCTAAACCACGCTATATGCTACATGTGTCAAAGGGCAACTTTGGACGTTAGCTGGTGTTCATATGAGAAAACGACTTGAGTCATACTTGCTTGAGAGGTCATGGAAAGTTTAAGACCTCATCCACACGTACACAAGTACTTTTTAAAAACGTAGCCTTCTGTCCACATGTAAACAGACTCATTTAGATCAGTATGTCAGCATGTATGCATGCCACTAGATGGCATCACAGTGAAACACTGGCAGTAACTACGTATTACAGGGAGCTGGAAAGTCCATATAGGGCGTGAGGAAGGGGGTGCTGGATGGGTCCAACAAACCCCAGACTGGGGAAACCCAGGAGCCTGGTCCACTTCCAGCATGAATTTAGTGCCAAACCATTAAGTTTTGTTTTGTTTTTAAACCTAACCACGTACTTTTGTTGCCTTAATTCTCAGGGTGGAAATTAGTGCCGCACGATTTGCGATTTGCAATTGCGATTTTGGGTGGACAAAATCGCGATTTGTGATTTTGATTACAATATAATAAATAAATGGTATCATTGGTCTTGTTGCTTGATTCAGTGTTTCTCCTACATTATATCAGGGGGCATTGACCTGACATAGTTATTGTTATGGACAGACAGTGTGTCAATGACCATCAACAGACTGAGCACAGTCAAACACGGTTCTCGCACAGCAGCGCAGCACGGAACTGCACACACAGCGGAGCGGAGCCTGTGTTGCGTTCAAGCGTTGTCACGTAAATGAGAAATTCCAGCACGTGAATAGGCCATAGCACAACACAGCAGCATGTCAAGTGGGCCGAACCCGAGCAAAGTTGCTCAATTTTTCATTTGTTATTGTTGTTTGTTATGGAGTCCATGATTTCGCTGTGACACTTGCAGATGTTTGCGTAATTGTGCTTTGTTGTTGTTTTCTGAGGCTCTGGCGGCTTTCAGTTGTCTCTTTGTCTTTAACGTTACTTGGCTTGACTTTCTCTCGCATGCATTCCTCCTACTTTTCTCTGTGCTGTCTCAAGTGCTGATATAGATTGGTCGTGTTGCCGCGGGACGTGGCGACTTTAACTTTTAAACTTTTACACAGCACGTCTTTCTGTTCAACGTCGCCGTACCCAAATCCAAAGTATCGCCACATAATAGATGCTGGGTTATTTTTCGCCACCAACTCAGCCTCAACTCAACTCAACTCAACTTTATTTATATAGTCCTTTAAAACAGCCACGGCTGAAACAAAGTGCTGTACATAAATAGACAAAGCAACACAGGGACATAAAACAATTAACAGGAAATAAATACTAAAATAATTGTTTATTGTTTTTAAAACAATTTAAAAACAATAAAACAATAAATAAAACAAACTATAAAACACTAAAACAGAAGCAGAGTCTCATGCAGAGTTGAAAGCCAAGGAATAAAAATGGGTTTTTAGACGAGTTTTAAAAATGGACAGTGAGGAGGCTTGTCTTATGTGGAGGGGTAGCTCGTTCCACAATTTAGGAGCGGCAACGGAGAAAGCTCTGTCCCCTCTGAGCTTCCGTTTGGACCTCTGCACCTCCAGAAGCAGCAGATCAGCTGACCTGAGGCACCGAGCAGGAGCGTAGGGGTGAAGAAGCTCAGAGAGGTAAGGTGGGGCCAGACCATTTACAGATTTAAAAACTAATAAAAGAATCTTAAAATGGACTCTAAAGTGCACAGGCAGCCAGTGGAGGGAGGCCAGGATGGGAGTTATGTGCTCCCTCTTACGTACTCCAGTTAACAGGCGCGCAGCTGCGTTTTGCACCAACTGGAGACGTGCGAGGGAGGACTGGCTGACTCCAAAATAAAGTGCATTACAGTAATCCAGCCGAGATGTAATAAAGGCATGGATTACTGTTTCAAAGTGCTGTTGTGCAAGGAAAGGTTTCACCTTAGCCAGCTGTCTAATTTGGAAAAAGCTGGACTTCACTACAGAACTAATTTGCCGATCCAATTTAAAGTCACTGTCCATCTTAAAACCCAAGTTTGAGACTGTTGGCTTTAAAAAATCTGCCAAAGGGCCTAAGTCAACAGGGGGAGGTTCACAAAGGCCAGCCTGTTCATGGTCTCTTCTTCAGCGTCTGTGTTGGTCACTGCTGCACGCCAGCTGGACACCTGACCATATGTGCTGCACACACCAGGATAGCTTGTGGGCCTGATGTCAACAAACTCCACACACTACAGGAGAGGCAGTCACGTTCACAGGCACACACGTTAACATTTATTTACATTAAATCGCAAATCGCAGCCTTTTATGCAGTTAGATTATGATGATAGATTAATCATGCAGCGCTAGTGGAAATCACCAGAGGATCCACGATACGATATCATCACAATACTTAAGTCACGATACAGTATTATTGCGATTCTAAATATGTTGAGATATGCTGAGTATTGCGATAAACTTTGTGATTTATTACCTTTTTGTCGACTGTAAATTACGTCCCCAAAGGAAAATTTTGTCAACATCTGTTTTATCTAATAAGTTTTCAGTGTTCATCTCACTTCAGCCATTTTTTTGTAGCAACAAAATGTAAGTAGTAAACTGAAAAAGCAGTTGATTATATTTTTCTAGTTGGCAACCTAACATTTAATTTGTATTTGTAATATTAATAATTTGTATGATTAAAAAAATAATACTTGGCACTGTGTGACAATTCGGTATTGCCACACTAAAATATTGCAATACTATGAGTTATCAATTTTTCCCCACCCCTACTGAATCCAACCCTTTTGTTGACATCCTCACATTAGTTGGGGCGTCAACAGCAGATGCAGGAGGATACCAAGTGCGTAATATGTAGACTCGAAGGTCCATTGACAAAGTAGTGATGGGCAAAGCAGTTCTTTAGATGTTACTGAATCACTAGAATCAGTTCATTAAAAAGATTTGTTCAAAAGATTTGTTCACCGAATCGTTCAGTGCTCAGTCTCTCTGTTGCTGCTGCGTCTGCCCTGCACTGGTGAGACTAACATTTTAAGTCTGTTTATCTGGAAACTCCCTGCACTGGTGAGACTAACATTTTAAGTCTGTTTATCTGGAAACTAAGTCTGTTAAAACAATGGGGAGGTGTGTGATTGTCTTCATGTGGCTTGACTTCTGGTTACATTAGCCGTTAGCTTGGAGAAAACGGTCCCTATGAAAGTGTATCGCTGAGAAGAAATGATTTGAATCACTCAGGGATCGGGGTTATGTTGTTCACTGAGTGATTGGTCACGCAGTAGGCAGTCCCTCCCTGCACCCTGGCTGCCTCGCGTCTCGCTAGTGATTCATCGTTCGAACGGACCGAATCAACAGTTCCACTCCTGACGAACTGAGAAATGAACGAATCAGTTCCGGAAGTGATTCCGTTCAGTATGTTCACTCAACAGATTCGTTCTTCTGAACGATTCGTTCGCGAACGACACAACACTATGACAAAGCGGCAATATGTGATGACTTGGGATGAGAATGTGTTGACCATACTGCCGCAAACGGTGGCATTTGACATCAGTGTCGCTGAAATCACTGACCAAGCGACGGACTGTATCAACACATGGTATATTTTATATGCTTTCCACCAATCCACCGTAAAATGTGGATTTTTGGTTTGAATCACTTTCCAACAGAAAAGTTTGTTTTGTTGTTGTTGTAGCCTTGGCAGCTTGTTTGTACTCAAAGCCATCAAATTAGCACATTTGCTCAGGAAGTACCCGAAAAAGTCAAGGCATTTAATCATAAAAGACAAAATACCAACACACACAGCTGTATTTTCACTGGGTGTCAGTCTAAGCAGGAACAAAGTTAACATGCAGGAGGCAGAGGTACGGCAAATTTTCACTGCCAAAATCTGTAATACTTCACATTTGCATTCATTTAAAACATGTAAGCTGCTGTGAAATTGTTTTGTCTCTGCCGTATTTTTACTGAGCTACGATTTTGAGTCCTGCCGAGGTGTTTCCACGGTCTGCAAACAAACAATGTGCGACAGAATTTGTGTTTCATTACATATTTAAACAAAAATTCCTAAAAGGTTACCTGAATCCTGCTGATGGCAAAGTCACTTGTGCAGCTTTACTGTGGTATTTCCTCCACCCATCTGCCGCTGTATACACTGTGCTTGTGAAGCAGACAACCGTGGTTTGAGTAACACGTGTAAAAACTGCTCGCTGAAGATAAGCCCCGAGCTTATCAGACAAACGCTGACTTCAGGTAAATGGGAGACATATGCATCATGTTTTCGCTGCCTCTCTCACACCTCATGAGACTTGAAAACAATATCAACTTTGGATTCGATTTTCCAATTGACACCCATGCAATTCTGGCATTTTACCTTTAGCAGTGGCTGTCTGACATTTTCTCACAGTCGCTGGCTGCGGTGAGAGGGATGAATGCTAATCGTTTCTACACCGTGTTGCATGTCTTACAGAAAACATCCACACAAATATGAATCTTAATGGGAAAAAATATAATAGAAAAAGCTGATTCATACCTACAGCCCACATGTCTCTCTCTATTCATGCTTATGAAACCATTCTGAGGGTCTGGACGTCTGCACAGAGGAGTACTCTAATGATTTTGAATTGGCTTGTCATCTGATCAGTGGCCTGTAGCAGCCTCATGTACCCGACTTGGCTATTTTTATTTATATACTTATTTGTGTGTGTGTGTGTGTGTGTGTCAGAAAAAAGAAAAGGGGGGAGAGCCTGCGCCTGCTTATGAGGATCAACATGGCAGCTTCATAACTCAAACAATTCCACAGTGGGTGGTTGTGTTGTGCTATTGTGTTACAAACATGACAAATCGCTAACTCACTGCTCGCTAATTGTCCCTCGGGCCCAGAATACAAGCGCCTGTTGTGAGCTAATTGTCACCCAAAGGGAATGCACAAATCCATTTCAGTGAGGAGAAACAATATGCACATGGTTGAACCTCTTGTTATTAAAAAAAAAACAAATCCATAATAGATTACTGATCACCTGAAGACAAATCTTACCCGGGAATCCACGAGGGATCCAACAGCTTCTTCAAAGCAGTTAACATAATGCCGTCAGCTTGGATGTACTGACCCTCAAAAATTCATTGAAGTTGAGGTCAGCTCAACAGTTTCATTTAATTTGCACTCTCATTTGAGTCATCTAAAGTGGCAATTAACTGCGTCCCATTGGGAGCTGCCTTATTGGAACTAGGAACAGTTGACTTAAATACTCCGAGCAAACAGAAGCATCTTGTCCTCAAGAGGACCTTCAATATGCTGCTGGGAACATGCAGGAATGTGCATGTTTCTATACCTTTATTTATTTACTGTACACGTGTCTACCACAATTATATTTATTTTGTACTTTATATGTCATATTTTAGCCATTTATTTGTTTGTAACTTACTGTTATCTAGTTAAATATTTAGTTTATATTTGCCATACATTTATACCTTTTTGCTATGTTACTTAAAGCAACTCTTAACTTTCTTGCATTTCACACAGCACTTAGAAAAAATGTGAACATCCACAACTCCACCTCCCTCCAAAGGCCTACTCCCCCCTCCTCCATTACGTCCTCATTACGTAGTCTGGGGCCGTTAGTGGCCGTTTTGGTAAGGAGCCAGAACCAGGGCGAGTGAGACAGGATCCGGAATTCGATGGATGTGCTTTTCCGTCAAAATAAAAGCACCAAGCTAATAAAAATGCGGTGAAACTTTAATTTAAAGAATATAATTTACAAGAAAAGCCCCAAGCCATTAAGTTAATCGATTTTCTTACACCCCTCATCACCCCAAATCGATGGTGCGCCAGAATTTAAAGTTTTACTTTAGTGAATTTGGTGAATTCCGCATCCGCTCTCTAGACCGGAACCAGAATCCAGACAAAATTCAGAGTGAACAGAAACCAGGCTCTTCACTTTACATGAAGAGCCTGGTGACGCGAAGCTATCATTACATCTATGACAGACGTAGGCGTTGGCAAGGTAACGTTAGATACACGGAAGAGGAGAGCGAGTGTAACGTTACAACCAAGACAGTCAGACGCAACCCCGGAGTTTTAAAACTCAACTGGAGTCAGTGATGACTGATGAGTTTTAGAATAAGGTCAGATAGATAACATTAATGTTTCAGAGGCTACGCTACAGTAGGCTAACGTTAGCCATTAGCAACTGGATGCTGTGTTGTCATATAACGTTATATGTTGTATTAGAAGCAAACTAAACATAACGTTACCTGTCCTGCACAGTCAAACGCAACCCCAGAGTTTTTACACGAGCAGTTATGTCAGTCGATTGGTCTGAGTTTTCTTAGAACCATATGAGAATGGTACAATTATGAGTTTTTATCTCTGGTGGAATTCACTTACATTTTAGTGTGCCATCAGCTTATTAATAGCATTTTAATCTAAACAAAAAATGCGTAAAATTTCCAGAAAGGTAAGTGTTGCTGTAAGAACTTGGACATTGCATGCTTTTTATTTGCACACCTCTTTGTTTTGCAACTGCTGCACAGCAATTTCTCTTGGGATCGATAACATTCTATCTTATCTGTTTAATCTTATTGGATGTTGGTGTGGTCCATTTGTACTGTGAAGCCGAAATTTCTAAGTTCCCAGTCAGAAATTTTAACTGGAATGCCCCCTTAAGTTGGATTTCCAACTGGGAAACTCAGTAGTACCTCATCAACCTGGACCTCAAAATGCAGTATGGCCGCTCCACGTATCAACAGTAGTGAAAGTTGTGGTAATAAACAGTTTATTGGCACTTCTCTCGTCTATCTGTGAAAATGTTGCTGCATTGTTTGTATGCACAAACTACAGCATAATGCATCGTTATCAACAGGTACTGCTAATAATGGCCGACCTGGCTTGAACTGGTGTCGCTAACCACATCTTGGTTTCCTGACGTGTTGTACTGGAACACAGTTAACTCAGGTGTAATGTCATTCCCAGCCCCTGCTTCCATGGTAAACTGAACACAGCATGTGTGCAGATGTACAATATTAACACTGCCTATAAATATCCAGAAAGCTAGTTCACTAAATATATTTTAAAGAAAGGTATCTTGTCACTCTTCAACCAGCTCTGACTCTCCCAATACAGGTCTGACGAATGCTTCACACTGCTGCAATACCTTCATGTTGTATCTTACACGATTTCATGATTCACTGTTTTACACTTCATGTCATGATTTATGACTTTTTATGATTTATCTTCTTTGCGCACTTTGCGTCTTAAGGAGATGCACCAGGCTTTCAACTCCAACTCCAATGTAAACCTATACGTTGCAATACTTGATGCCCAGAGAAAGTGACGCAGAGTACAAAGAACGAGGAAGTCCTTGTAGGGTGGGAGAGGGTGGATGGGTCAAACAAAATAAGACTTTCACCCAGGAGACCACAGTTTGTGTCCTGTGTGAAACCAACACTCATTTTAGCGTAAAGTAATTTAACCCAAAATATGATATTTTTTCTGAACTTAACCAAATAACTTTGTTGCCAAAAAGTAGCTGCAAACGTTTGACAACATTAACTACATGTTACAGTTCAGCTATGCTTCACGTGGAGAGACTAAAGGGTGCCCTGTGCATCACTATCAGATGCTGTGGGGAGTGACAAAGCGTTGGTATGTGACAATCTGGGAATGGTAGTGTGTTGTCATTTCTTATCTTAAAGACAAAAAGATAACATGGGTCCTGATGTAGGACGAACCAAATGCAATTGAACTTTGAGATGAGACCTCTGCTCTCTTCGCTGACGTGTATTCCTCCTTCCTTCAAAGACAGATGTACTTTAATGTTCACATATTAAACTGAATCCTCCAGTTTCTCTCCTGGATGTAACTGTGATCGATTATGAGTCATGAGTCACAGGGATGACCTTCTTCCACTGAATTATACATCTATTAAAATTGCAGCACACATCGAAAACAAGCACATAAACAGTCACACACACAGACATATGCAAATGCAAACACAGTGCAACATCCATTATATTCTCATCCTTTAAACAAAATAACAAATGAATGTAAAGCAGTTTTTATCTCTTGTTGCGTTTGTGTTTTTCTCATATTCCTGCCTGAGTGTTTCTCTCCTCCTCACTCTGTCTCTCCGCTGCCCTTCTGAGAGTAAATGTTGATTTTGACCCTGAGATGTCTTGCTGTTTGTTGTTCTTAATAAGTGTGTGTATCTCTATGCATGTGTGAGTGAGTACAATTTGGTGGTGTCTTGCTGTTAGTTGCTCTAGTTGTGAACCTCAGAGCGTCCGTCTGATTCATCACCTCATTAATTATTCGTTGCCATGGCATCCCACACAGAAGCTCTTCTTGATAAAGGCGCAATTCTCTAATTAAAGAATAAACAAAACAACGGGGCTGGATCCAGACGAATCCTGTATGTGCAGGGGCAGAGTTTGCCACACAAGTTTGCAGCGTTGCCTCTTCAGAGCAGACACAGAGTACCGTCTTGATGCAAATGTATGTTGATTGCTAAAGCTGCATTTAAACAGAGAAGCTGATTTGTCTAATTTCTAGTTTCCTCAGAAGATCAAATCTGCGACACTGCATGCTTTTTTTCTTTCTTCTACGGTGCAATTATTCCCCGCTGGTGATGAACTACTATATTGAGAACATCCGATCCCACTTCCTTTCTCGTCTGCTTCACACTCCCTGTAAGTGGCTGGGATGCCCACGCTGAGCCACGCTGTGAGCAATCATAATCGGAGCTCATATGATGCAAGAACGGCAACGAAAATAAAATGAACAGATGAACAGACTTTTATAAATGGCTCTCTCGCTCTCCCTCTCTCTGGCCGCCTGCATGACCACGCTTGTGTTGCAGAACACATGGCACAAAACACGGATTTACTGAGGGAGGAATTTGTAACAGGCAGCAGTTATCCCCTGCTGCAAGACTGCAATCAAAATGCATGAGATCACGGCTCGGTGTGACACTGAGAGGCTTAAAGGAGCTGAAAATGTTTATTCTCAACCGTCTTCTTACTGTAAGTGATGGAATCCTATATGAACACACTATTTACTGCCACAGTGAGACCAGTTTGGGTCGTTTCACATGAGAGATGTCTGTGTTTCTGTTGGATTTGGCAACATTTGAAGGAGAATCTGATGACAGTTGGTGGATTGTTCAGTTGTTTTCAATCAAATCTGATCAAATCAAAGTTTTTGAGTAACTTTCTTAAAAAAAATTATACTAAAACTTAATGCAACATGAGCATTTAATGTTATGGAGAATGCTGCACCAGGCCTGTGGGAAAAGACCATTACATTCTAAACTATTTTATCTTTATCTTATCTTCTCATTCATTTAATTTAATATTTTATATTAAGTGCTGGTTTGCAGGACATCCCTTTATCAAAAGGACGAGAACCGACTGCAAGATGTTCTTAATGTCAACTATAACATTTTTTGCGAAACACAAAGGTCTCTAGCACAGCTTAAAAAAATAAATAAAAATGATGCCGTATCTAGAGTTTAGGCTCTACGTAGACGCATACATGACACTATGGCCCAATCCCATTTCTACCCTTAACCCATTTGTGCCCAAATTTTTCTCAATGGTTTTATGTATATAATCATGTTAACTGAGTCCCATATGAACATGATCTAAAGTTATTTCCTCCATTTTGTGCTCTCTGTTCTAGAAAATCTCATTTGAATGTTCGGCAACTATAGTTGCCAGTGGGCACATACCTTGTATCTACCCCTGTAATGGTGAAAAGTGAATTAGAGCACAAAAAACAACATGTAATTCAGCTGTCTTTATTGAGAAAGACTTTTATTATTTAAAACAAGTGTGAGAACAATTTCATTCATGAATTTTGTCATCAAAAAACTTGGAAACGCCAAAATTCAAATTAAAATCCCCTGATTCGCACAAACTAAAATACACTCGCTATAGCCGGGTTTTGGTTGATAAGAAAAAAATGTTCGCAAAACGGGGGACGGAAACAGTTATGTTCAAATTAAGTCTGACGTAGCGCACTTTCACCCCAACTGCTTCCGGTGTTTCCGGTTCACTCACAAGGCAAAAACGTTGCGGAAAACAACAACACAAGACTTGTGTGGACGGAGGACAAAATAAGAACATTTCTAGCCTTAATAAGGTGGTAATGCATTT